>NC_091579.1:17031246-17036246 GCF_042767895.1 Penaeus vannamei
TACCACTTTTTATTTATTTCCTTCACCAATGTCAACAAACAAAACAGACGGAAACACAAAAATCAACAAAACAAATCCTACCTACGCGATACATTAATATTTAATATATCACCCTAAACCTAACAGAATAAGAACGAACCCATTAAATATGAAGAACAGCAATGGCAGAAAGGTCTTGCCCAGGCCTATGGCGGTGGAGGAGTGGCCGAGGCAAACCTCCCAAGACATACGGGTAGGCCTCAAGACGGTGGGGGGGGGGGTGCGAACGCTGCTGCAGGAACTGCCTCGTTACTGTAGCCGACAATTTTAGCTTTTTACTAATTATTAATTTATTTTCCCCATTATGTAATATTCCTCCCCGTAAGAAAAAGAACTTTTTCCCGTACGGGAAAAAGTTCAACTATGTAGGATTACCATGTAGGATTACCGAACAGCTCGTTCGGCTAGACGGGTGAAGGTAGCGTGTTCCTTTTTCCTTTCTGTCCGCCGCAGTGTAGAGTCAGCGGCCAGCGTGTACAGACTACTTACGATCTTGAAATTGCGTCCGCTATGATATTGTGTATGCCTCTAATATGCAATATCTTAATATTGAACGGCTGCAATGTCTGTCCACCTGAACACTCGGAATGTTTCTGAACTTTCATAGAAAATAAAGTAATTGTTATGATCAGTGAATTTCGACGGGGTGAACAAATTTGTTAAATAAACTTTTCAAATTACTAGTACTATCACCAAGGCCTCCTTTTCGATGGTGGCATAAGCCTTAATAAGACAAAAAAAATAACACCGTGTGAACACTTCACTATTCGACTTCTTGCAATTTATTAACCCACGATCACGAACGTGTGCCTTCTTGACGTAGTCACTGCTGCTCGCCATCCTACGGACCGAAAACGCGTTGTCCATGCAGCTGCCCTGGCCCTCCCGCAGTGAACACGTGGATGAAGGCCACTACACTCAAGAACCAGGACCACAGCCGATGCAAATGTATCCAAGCCAAGGACGGAGGAACCCCTGCTCCTTCCGGCGCCGAACATCAGCTTGCAAGAACGCACCCTTCTCCACATCAAGGGGACACGGAAGTTGAAGCACTGGCTGACGTACTGACTTAACATACCTGGTCTCAGCAGTATGATCCAGCGGTGGGAAGAGACGAGATACATCACCGAATGGTTCATCATGCTCCTGCAGAAGAGAATGTATGTTTGCTGCTTGGGCAGCAGAAAGGTGTTTAAATCTATTATCAGGTTTAGCTAAGATTAGCGAATTCGTGAGATTAGGCCCCACTATATTTTCATTAATATAGTTGTATGCGCCTTGCTAGGAGGAGGGGAGGACCTACGACTTGCACTGCAGATGGCAGCACACGCAGGAGAGAGATCGGGATACTCCCTCTCTAAATCTACTTTGACGTTTTCAGTGGGACAAGGGGAAACCACAGGGCAAGGCCATACCTTTATTACCAACGAGATCACTGCCCATGAGAAGCGAAATGCCATCACTTGGAATATTATCAACGACTCCTAACCTTGCATATCCAGTTATCAGATCAGATTTAAGGTAAACTTTACATATGGGTATCCTCTTTGACTCTATCAGTCCATTGATAATTACCATTTCTCCAGTATAACAGTCGGTTAGGAACCGCCTCCTTGAGCACCAATGATATATCTGCAGCCGAGTCCCGTAGGATAGAGACAGGGGAAGACTTGCACGATTCATCAGCACAAATAAATCCTGTGGAACAAAATGGTCTAAATGAAGGTGTCACATTCAAAGATTCAGTCATGGAAAACGGGGAAAGGCCAAGATTAGGTTTATCACCAGAATTTAGATTCAACCTTTGTTACATCATTAACACTGACGTGAAAAATAGGTTTGCCTTTGTCAAATGAACGCTTATTTGCCAATTTAAAACAGTCATTTATGACATGACCCTGATTCTTGCAATAACGTCAAAAAGACATTCTCACCGCGAGAAGCAACCTTCCTCCTCATCACCACCTGTTTCTGACTTTGTATGATCAGTCCTGTGGGTATCTGGCAGTCCAGTCCTCCTGGAACTATACTCCATCCTCTTACCATTATGCTGGTTAGACTGGAATGAAGACTCATTAAATTTGCAAGAGTAGTTAGGATTAGTGAGCGAAATGATCGGCGGCATTGCCGACCTCGGCTAATGTGCGCAGACTACGCTTGTCAATGTGAGAGCGAACTTTTACAGGCATACATTTCTTAACTTCCTCTTGTACAAAGAGCTCGAGTAATTTATCGTACTCGAGTGCGTCAAGTTCACTCTCGACCCATTTTTTACACAATAGTTGCTTTTGGCGGATAAATTCAAGAAAGGTTTGTTTACTATCTTTACGATAATTTCGAAAATCTTGTCTAAGCCTCTGGTACCCTTTTCTAAACATTTAAAACAGCTGTTTTACTACATTATAACATTGTGACAGTTCCAAATCCAGAGCTTAGAAAACCTCTTGAGCTCTGCCAACAAATGCACTGAACAAGCAATACCCACTTATCATCGAGCCAACCACGCAAGGCAGCAACTCGCTCAAAATTAATAAAGAAGTACTCTGGCTCTGTCTTATTGAATTTAGGGACAAATTTAATGGCATCCTGTACACGAAAATGAGGATGATGTTCCCGATCAGGCTTCTGCACGAGACGCATCCGCTCATTCTCTGCCTTAAACATCTCTAAATCTATCTTACGGCTCTCCAGGTCATACTGGCGGGCCATCGTGACATCCCGAGGACACAAGGGCTCTAAATCCTCCTCACTTAACACCTTGTGTTCTAGCAAATACTCGGTCACTAATGTTCGAATTTCATCCTTCCGTAAGGATGACCGAAAAAGGATGCAATAATGAGCGGCTAACTCACTCCACTGGGCTTTAGTTAAACCGACCAGCACTTCGGCTGACGGATTTGCAACAAAACTTTCAACTTTCACCGAGAAGAATATACAGGCGAAAATAAGCAAGCTAGCTAGATAGAAAAAATATACGAAATGCGTGAACAATCGCAAAACCTGTGAATCAAATCACTATACCGTACGATTAAAAGCAAACAAAACAAACAGCAAAATGCCTAATATGGTCATCAAGCAAAAACAAAAGTCGAATAACAGATTTATACAGACTATTGTTTATCAAACCAAAGATCACTTAAATGCACTCTGCATGCACAAGAAAGAAGCGACTCGGTGTCTAAATTACCAAAATACACGAGACGTAATAAGTCAATTGCACGATCACAAAACAACAAAACCAACGGGAACATGTGTTACAACGGCTGAGAAAAAAACAATAAAAGTGCAATACCAAGGGAATCACATGTTACAAATGGCAAACAAAAGTGATTAACAAAATGCGAATTGACAGTTCAAGATCCCGTCAGGCCCCCACTTGTTACGGCTGGTATGTCACCGGTAATTGTTGAAGACCGCGACGCACCCTCGCAGAGACGAAGTCGAAAAAAATGATGTTTTTCTGCATGAAATCCTATGATTTCATCGATTTTCGGCGTTGTTTCTTTTGCGAATGAATCGTTCAGGAGATCGAGTACCATTTCTCCATCGACGATCTTGATTTGAAAGTCCCGTTAGCAGGGGAGGGCATGAAGTATATCAGGGAAATTATGGGGTAAAACAAGCTTAAATAAGAAGAATAACGATCAAAAATGCGTAAAACTAGCACAAAAAGCGCTTAAAATCGGCCAATGAAACTACGGATGTAACCGCCATCTTTGAAAGTTTACGGACTGACGCGAAATATATCAAAAACTCTACGGGAACCCAACCCACATTCCGGCAAAAACTACGGGAATTCACAAGTTCCAACCCCCAAAAACGTATTGACCAATAAACCAACCAACCTAATATATCAATATAAATTGCCGTGACTAGGCGTGCCCTTCGGGCACACATTCTCTCCACCACGGTATGTACGCAAGACAGAGCTGCATTCACACCGTAAAATAATAAACCAAATACCTTTATATCCGGAAACGTGAAACTTTCGTTTCTTTGTACTGTTGGTATTGTTTCGATTTTAATCACCTTTTTCGTCCTTTGGAGCTCTTGATGGGCTCAGATATAAAACTGGGATGGCTACTGAAGTCTAATTATTCTTCGATGCCACTGTAAAGGTCTTAAAAAGAACCCAGAATCAACACAACACTGGAAACGCAACATTTCTCACCGGCTTTCAGACTCGAAATGAGCGGGTTGGTGAGCTGTCAACCTGTGGCTGGCGCAAGAAAGTGTGAAACACTCGATGCGCAGGATTCGATATGAGGGTATAGATAAATATAAAAATATGCAATTGAAGTATAATAACATTACTAAAAGACTTTAAAGGTATAAATGCGTACCAGCAGACAGATAGCCAAATATCGTTTTGACAAGCGCGTAATGATACACGGACTAGTTCGCGAACGCAAAAATGCGTTCGTGGGTCAGTCTCGTGTTTTTCCTAGCAAGGTAAACAAGCTCATCGACTTTGAATTTGAAAGGCGGCCGCGCGTTATGTTTTCGTCATTTAGCGGTGACTATAAGGCCGGTGCATCTTAAACTATACGCTATCCCCTTCTATTTTCCCTGTTCTATAAGATGGCGGTGTCCATTTTCCTCTATCTACGCGCGTCGCGGTCTTCAACCTCTACCATAATATTTAACTTTGTTCATTGTTCATTTATCACCTCATCCATTAATGTTTTTTTTCCAAAGTTTATTACTCATTGTTTATCGTATTGTAATTTTCTTATAATTTAACATTCTTTAAAGTAATATTCCATCATCAGATCAAATATCTTTCATTATCAGTTATTTATTATGTTAATTATTTTTCATTGTTAACTTAAGATTATATTCCATTATTAATGATTATTTAGCAATGGTAAATCTATAATTTTCTGTGAATTGGAAAAATACGTGAACTCAATATTTACCACTTTTTATTTATTTCCTTCACCAATGTCAACAAACAAAAC
>NC_091579.1:17069436-17076936 GCF_042767895.1 Penaeus vannamei
ACACACAAACGCACACACACACATACACACACACACACACACAGACACACACACACACAAACACACACCCACACATACACACACACACACAAACACACACACACACACACAAACGCACACACAAACACACACACACACACACACAAACGCACACACACACACACACACACACACAAACGCACACACACACACACACACACACGCGCGCGCGCGGGTCTGCATCTATCTTCCGTACATTTTGAGATCTTCATTCGGTTGTTCACTGACTAGAGGTAGAAGATTAATGCTTAAAGGGAGCGTGGTCGCTCGGGAACATTACCTTCAAGGAAAATCTTTGGGAGCAAGAATGCGCTCGTTTGTTCTCTTCCATAGTTTCTCTTTATCTCTCTTATCTCTCTGTCTCTGCTCTATCTCCCTCTGTTTCTGTATGTCTCTCTCTCTCTCTGGTTCTCTCTTTCTTCTCTCTCTCTCTCTCTCTCTGTCTCTCTCTCTCTCGCTCTCTCTCTCTCTCTCTCTCTCTCTCTCTCTCTCTCTCTCTCTCTCTCTCTCCTCTCTCTCTCTCTCTCTCTCTCTCTCTCTCTCTCTCTCTCTCCTCTCTCTCTCTCTCCTCTCTCGTCTCTCTCTCTCACTGTCGTTCCTTCTTTTCCTTCAACCCAGCGAGCTATTGACATGTCTGAGATAGATCTTGCGGTAAGACTGTGAGTGTGAGGCAAGAATCCGAATGCGGGGACCTCCACTCTTAACTTCATTTCCCAAGTCAGCGGTTTCGCCACTCCCTTCCCCAATGCACGTCTCTCCGTGCATTTGTTCGCCTATCACATCCTCGCAACATATAATTTGTGTGTAAATATGCATAGGTTCGCGTATTTACATTTCCGTGTTTTTTTGTTTTTTTTTATTGTTTTTTTTTCATGCTACGGAAAGTGCGCCGTGTATATTGGGAGTTTTTTTTTGTAGAGATACGGGCGCCACTTTTTTTTTTTTTTGAAAGCCCTTCAATAGTGTAAATTTATACAATCCAATATCCGAAAACAGCAATCAGAAAGTGAGTATCATTTTTTATTTTTTAACAAAAGCGAAAAAGAATAAACGAAACGAGAGTATTTAAAAGATGTGGTTCGCTGACTCTCTTGCCCATGAAGGTGAAAATTAGCCATTTACGATCAATAGCTGATAGTTGACGCTTGGAAATTCTCCTAAACATGCCGATTTCGTTCGCTCTTTCCCTAAACAACCTCTGTTGTGCGTCTGCGTGTGAGCACTAGTTTCAGCAAACGAGCACTATCAAGAAACCTTTAGGCCTATGCCAACTCCATAATTAGATTAACTTTATTTGCATCATTTGCAATCGGATCCAGCAAACCCCAAATATAGCAATAAACATAACAGAACATTCCGTAGGTAATGGTATACAGACGCATATGTTATTCAGCCGCAAAACGGCCACTTAATGCTCTCCATACAAATTCAAAAGCTCTATTGTGGAGAGAGAGAGAGAGAGAGAGAGAGAGAGAGAGAGAGAGAGAGAGAGAGAGAGAGAGAGAGAGAGAGAGAGAGAGAGAGAGAGAGAGAGAGAGAGAGAGAGAGAGAGAGAGAGAGAGAGAGAGAGAGAGAGAGAGAGAGAGAGAGAGAAAGAGAAAGATTGAGTGAGAGAGAGAGAGATAGCGAGAGACAGACAGAGAAAGGGGATATATATATATATATATATATATATATATATATATATATAAAGAGAGAGAGAGAGAGAGAGAGAGAGAGAGAGAGAGGGACAGAGAGAGACAGAAAGACTGAGTGAGAGGGAGAGAGAGAGATAGCGAGAGACAGGCAGAGAAAGGGGATATATATATATATATATATATATATATATATATATATATATATATATATATATATATATATATATATATATACATGGAGAGAGAGAGAGAACCAGTTAACAAGAGAGAGCTAGCTAGCGAGAGACTTTTTTTTGACTTTGATAAGTTTATTGAGAGAAAGAGTTTGGGAGACTGAGGACGGGAGAGAAAAGAGAGAGAGAGAGAGCGAGAGAGAGAGAGAGAGAGAGAGAGAGAGAGAGAGAGAGAGAGAGAGAGAGAGAGAGAGAGAGAGAGAGAGAGAGAGAGAGAGAGAGTTAGACACACACAGAATGAGAAATCAACCGAACGACCGATAGACAAACCAACAGACAACAAGACAAACAAAGACAGTGAAAGAAAGAGAACAAGAAAAAAAAACACGCATCAAACACTAAAAAAGCATTCTAAACATCGCGTAATACGAAGCACAACAGACAAATATAATGAAGTAGAATATCAAGTCTTCTTCTTGATTTCCCGAGGGACTTCAGCGCCACACGTCTGCTCCTTCGCCTTATCTGCTCCTTCGCCTTATCTGCTCCTTCGCCTTATCTGCTCCTTCGCCTTATCTGCTCCTTCGCCTTATCTGCTCCTTCGCCTTATCTGCTCCTTCGCCTTATCTGCTCCTTCGCCTTATCTGCTCCTTCGCCTTATCTGCTCCTTCGCCTTATCTGCTCCTTCGCCTTATCTGCTCCTTCGCCTTATCTGCTCCTTCGCCTTATCTGCTCCTTCGCCTTATCTGCTCCTTCGCCTTATCTGCTCCTTCGCCTTATCTGCTCCTTCGCCTTATCTGCTCCTTCGCCTTATCTGCTCCTTCGCCTTATCTGCTCCTTCGCCTTATCTGCTCCTTCGCCTTATCTGCTCCTTCGCCTTATCTGCTCCTTCGCCTTATCTGCTCCTTCGCCTTATCTGCTCCTTCGCCTTATCTGCTCCTTCGCCTTATCTGCTCCTTCGCCTTATCTGCTCCTTCGCCTTATCTGCTCCTTCGCCTTATCTGCTCCTTCGCCTTATCTGCTCCTTCGCCTTTTCCCGAGTGAAGTCCCACTTGCTGCTGGCAACACTGCGGTGGGGGAAAGATATGGCAACACTATGGTGGATTTTTTCCCCTTTACAGCCCTGTAATTATCCTTTTATTCGTGTTATTTCCCCTAATCAGCTGGAAACGTCTATTACGTCCATCCATCCATTCATAAGTCCATCAATTCATCCATTCTCTCATTCATCCACCCATCCATTTATCTATCCACCCATTCATCCAACCATCTATCTTTCCATCCGTCCATCTAAACAGCCATTTAGCTATCCATATATCCATCCATCTATCCATCTATGTATCCACCTATTCATTAATTCATCCATCCATCCATTCATCCACCCATCCATCTATCCACCAATACATCTATCCATCCAATTCACTCATTCATCCATTCGTCATCATCATATCATAACCATCATTATCACTACCATGATCTTTAATACGCGTTTCATCATTCACCTTTTTATCTAGAGCTTTACGAGACTAAGCTGCGTCTGTGAGGTTACAGAACAGGACAAGAACAAAGGCATCGCATCTCTCCTTACAGGGAAGCGATGTAACGGCTGTTGCTTCGGCCTCCGTGCGCCCGTGTTCGTTTGCTGATGGAGACGCGGGACTTGGCTGAAATGAATGGCAATTTTCCCGTTTCTAGAGTTTTCGAATTATCGTCTCTCGGGAAAAGGGTTGTTGTTTTCCTGGTGGATCGAGAGTTTTTTTTATTTTTTCCCGGTCGATCGGGATTTTTTTTTCCGCTCGATCTAGAGATTTTGAGTCAAGGTCTGTCGGGAAAATTATGGCTATTTTCCTGCTGGATCTGGAGTTTTTTATTTATCATTCATCGGGAAAGTTATTATTGTTTTCACGCTTGCTCTAGAGTTTTTGAGTTGTGCCCTATCGGAAAATTATTAGTTTTCCCTCTCGATCGTCAGTTTGTTATGATTTATCGGGGAAAATTATCATAATTTTCCCGCTGAATCATAACTCAATAACTAGGTCTAGCGATAAAATTTGAATGTTTACACTGTATCTAGCAATATTTTAAAGTCCTTTTAGCGGTAAAAAGGAGGAACTAATCTTTATGTCAACCGGTTTTGTGGAAATGTTAATGGCAACACTGCTGAGTTGCCTGAAATGACAGACTGGAGATTTTCAGATTTCTTTTTTTTTTTTTTTTTTTTTTTTGTTCCGTTATCAATATTTTAGATATTGTTGTTATTGTTTATTATTATCATTATTATAAAGTTACCGTTACGATTGTCTTGTTATTGCCGTCCACATTCTATTATCATTGGCATCACGATTATTACACTCATTACCATCATTATAGTCATCACTCCTTTCACTATTATCTTCTTAGTCATAACCATTATCCATTCTAATCATAACCATAATCACCATTACCGTTACAATTAGTACCACCGCTTTTTTTCCTCCACACACGCACACACACACACACACACACACACACAAACACACACACACACACACACACCCCTCTATCCCCCCAGACACATACACACACGCATAAACAGACAAACACAAACTAGGCCGGACGCATAACAACGACACGAGCATCCCCAAACCACATCGTCCCGGCAGTCGCTACGGCCTGCATGACCAACACGACCCCAAGGAAGTCCAGAGTGAAAACGAAGACATCTCACAAGGAGTTCGGACGACGCCGGCCGCTTACAAGGTCAAATCGCCATCTTCCGGTGAGGTCAAGCGAGACATGACCACGACCCGTTTCCTTCGGGTGATGAGAAAACTTTTACGACGACAATGGTTTACTGCCGCCGCGCACTCGCAACGGAAATATGAGAAGGAATGTGTTTATGAGGCGCTGTTGGGATCGGAGGAAAGAGGACGGAGATGGGGTGGATTAGGATTAGGATTAGGGAGATTAAGGAAAGGAGGTTTAAGAAGAAGGAGAGAACCAGGTGGAAGAGGAGGCGAAGGAGAAGAAGAGGAGGTTTAAGAAGAAGAGAAAGAAGAGGAGGAGGAGGTAATTTAGGAGAGAGAGAACGAGAGGAAGGAGGAGTATTATGAAGTGAAAGATTGGAAGAGGGAGAAGAGGAGAAAGGGAGGATGGAGAAAAATAGACGAAGGGAGTGGAAAAGGAAGCAGAAGAAAATGTGGATAGAAAGAAAAGAAACGATAGCCCTCGAAAGATATATCATGAATTTTGGCTGATGAGAGAAAGGGAGATGAGGGGGGGGGGGGGGAAGGGTCATGGCTTAGGGAAATAAAGGATAAAAAGGACGAAAAAGAAAAACGGTAGTAATAAAGATAACAATAATGATGATTAACTTTAACAACATTGATAATGATAATGAGGACAATAGTAATAAAATCATTATAGTAATAACAATAATAAAAACAATAACTATAATTAGAAGTACAATGTAGATGATGGTGATATGATTAAGATGATGATAATAAAGATAATAATCATAATGATGATGACAATGACTAACAATAATGGTAATGATAATAATGATAAATGATCATAATAATGATAAAGATGATGATAATAATGATGATGATGTTGATAACAATAATAATAATAGTAATAACAATGATAATAATAACTATTATAATGATAATGTTAATAATAAGAAAAATTATAATAACAACAACAATAATAACGATGATATTGATGATAATGGCAATAATAATAGTAATAATAATGATATTAATAATAATAATAATAATAATAATAATAATAACAATAATAATAATAATGGAAATGATAATAATGATAATAACAAAATTAATAATAATAATAAAAGTAATAATGGTAATAATGATAATAATAATAATGGTAGGAGTAATAATAATGATAATGATAATACTAATGATAATAGCAATAATAATGATCATGATAATAACAACAATGATAATGATGATGGCAATGATGATAAAAAAAATAATGATAATGATAATAATAACAATCACAACATAATTACATCAACAAAACAATAATGATAATGATAGCTGTAATAGAAATAATAATGATAATAATAATGATAATAATGATAGTAATAATATTAAAAACAACAACGATGGTAATGATGATAATAATGATGATGATGATAATAATAATAATAATAATAATAATAATAATAATAATAATAATAATAATAATAATAATAATAATAATAATAATAATAATAATAATAATGATAATAATAATAATAATGATAATAATAATAATGATGATGATAATAATGAGAATAAGAATAAGAATAATGATAACAATAATAGCAGTAATGGTAACAATAATGAAAGTGATCATAAAAAGATGATACTAGTAATAATAATAGTAATAATAACAATAATAATAATGATTATAATAATGATAATAATAATAATAATGATAATATCAATAATGATAGTAATGAAGATGGTAATAACAATAGTGATAATAATGACGATTATCAAGAATAACAATAATGATAATGATAATAGTAATAATGATTACAATGATAATAATAATAATAATAATTATCATCATCATCATTATTATTATTATAGTAATATAAAATAATAGTAATGATAATGATAATAATGATGATGGTATAGATTATGAAGAAGGTAAGGTGATGGTGTTGGTGATGATGATGGTGATAATGATAATGATAATAATGACGAGGATGATAATAATGATGATAATTATGATAATTATAATAACGATAATACCAATGATAATGATAATAATGATAAATCACAATAATAATAATAATGAAAATGGTAATAATAATAATAATAATGATATTAATAATAATAACAACAACAATAATAATAATTAATAATAATAATAATAGTAATAATAATGATAATAATAGTAATAATGATAATAATAAGAATAATAATAAATGTTAATAATAATAGTAACGATTATGATTATATCTATAACAGGAATAACAATGAAAATATTAATAACGAAGATATCAATGATAATGATAATAATAAAAATGATAATAATGAAAATAATGATAATCTTAGTTATGATGATGATAACGGAAGTAAATAAACGGAAAGGCAATCCGCCGTTCGCCTCGCCCTGCGCCACGTGCAGGGAACAAAGCGGTTCCCAGGCGCGCTCTGGATTAGTTGAGTTGCCGTTTCCTTCTGCAATCCATCTGTGAGCCTTCGCTTCACTGGTCGGTATCGAACTGTGACTATTTCTAAACCAAAGAAGATACTCAGTTGAACGACAGAATCGCACTCGCTCACTGAATGGATATGATCACTTGTGGACAAATAGAGACAAATGGCTTCCTGTGTCCTGCAGGTATGATGGCGGTGTCTGCCGGGGGCGGACCTCTGGAGGTGGATGCTGCGTATCCTCTGGCGGACGTGACGGAGATGCCACACCTCAACTTCATCCGGTTCAGGGGCATTGGAGATTCTCTGCTGGAGGAGGAGGAGGAGGAGGAGGAGGAGGTACCCTACTTCGACGCCTCCATGTCCTCCACCTACACCGCTTACTTGGGCAAGACAGCCACCCTCACCTGCGTCGTTCACGCCGCTCGGAGTGACAAATCAGTGAGTGTGAATGTCGAGGACTGTGCTGTGCGTCGTAGGAGGAAAGTTACTGATATT
>NC_091579.1:17094436-17096936 GCF_042767895.1 Penaeus vannamei
TTATAAGCGTACACAAATGATTAAGTGTTTTCTAAGATTGATAATCTTAGAAAACACATTTATTTGAGTACACTTACAAACTAGCCTATGTATTTCCTTTAACTATTAGTAAAATGTTCATATAAATCTTCACTTCTGCTTAACCCTAACCATGTTTCAAAATAGCTAATTCCTGTCAACCATGTTCCATCGCGTTAGTACACTAAATTATTTCAAACGGGCTTAACCGGGATGAGCCACCCAAAGGAACATGGCTAGTGAACGCTACTCTGAAACCTAGTCCACAGTTTCCATGAATGAGGATCCTTTCATTTTCGATATAGGGCTCATCCGGTCACACCCTGTTGTTATCACTTTTCCATTTCTTATATTTGGAAAGATGCACGCTTCAGAACTTTTCTGTGTCTCAGCAAATTTTTAACACTATCACTATTTACTTTTTTCTATCTGCCATCCGACTTAATTTCTTGTTCCCGAACTGATACACTTTCATCTAAATTGTGATCGATTTTAACTGCTTGTTGTTTTGCACTCGTGATTTCTCTTTTGTTTCTGTTGGTCTATCACGTGGTGTCACCCTCTGTTGCATGATGCTTTCGCTACTTCGGGTCAGGGCGCCTCTGTCCCGTTAGTTGGCGCCGCCTTTCCTGTAGACAGCGCATCCTGGCTATTCCTGACCTGTTTGGCCCGTCCGTATGGCATCGGCTTTTGCCCAATTGTTTTCGCATGATGACGATGAATTCCTTCGTGTGTCTACGACAGTGAAAGTAATTCGTTACAAGAACGAGAAGGATAATGTTCACCTTTATGATAATGTTTATATAACAATAACAACTAAATAAAAAGAAACAACAATAACAATGGCAATAATGACAATGATAAGAAATAAAAGTATGATGATAATATGATAATGATGAGAACAACAATAAAGTTGATAATGTATATACTGATGATAAGAACAATGGTGATAGTAAAAAGATGAAAGCGCACACCGTGGCTCTCACACCGCCCTTATCCTGATTAGACGAAGGTCATGCAGATTCCGGGCTGAATCGGACAGCAGTCTGCTGACCTCAGGTCGATCGACCTTGGTTCACTTTGTCAGCCATCTGGTCTTTCTCTTTAACTGACGAGGCGCTTGCCATGTGCTCCTTCCATGCGGTTTATATGCCAGTTTTCATTCACTGCCGCGGAGCAATACACATCAGAGCTTCCACTATCTCCTTATTTGAATGATGTTTCATCGTGTGAGAACTTGCCCCATGATTTTCCTCCGCCGTCGTCTGCCGGCCACTATGAAGACTGCCAAAACATACCTGCTTATAGAGGAAAATGAAACGTTGCACGGCGGCACACTTTGATTAGATATAAAACATATGAAGGAAAAGGTTTACTGGAAACGCAAAGACAAGGACTGCACCCCCGGAGTCCACACTGTTAATGGGAAAATTGATAAATGACAAAGACTCAGGCCATGCCCATTTGCCTGCCCCGGAGTAGCAGAGGTTGACTGTCTGCAGTCCGAGATGAAGGTGCGAGCAACAAGCACAGTGGAAATAATAGGAATCATCGTAGATTCCTTCTATGCCCGAACGGAAGCCGACGGTGATGGATACGCTTAAGAGGGTTCTTTGCAGGGCGCGGCAGCGTGCGCACGACGATATCTGGGGAATCCTTTCTTCGGTGCGAGGCAGACGGAATGGGCATCTTCACAGCCGATCAAGACCTTCGGGCGCGTCTCGTTCCTGCTGAATATGTATCGCTGTACAGTCTGCATGCATACCACGAGGTTCCACTCAAGTGTTTATGCTCTACTACCTGGTAAGGATCGAGAGCTGTACAATAAACTGCTTGACGAAGTGCTTAACCTCATTCCCGATGACACTATACCCAACCCTGTTTCAGTCATGACAGATTTTGAGAAAGCGGCAATTTGTGCCTTCGCTGCACATTTCCCTCACGCTGATGCTAGTGGCTGTTATTTTCATATTAGTTATCAACATGGAGAAGAATTCAGGGACTGACGACCAAATACAGGGAAGATCCTGTCCCACTTACCCAGGGGCGGGACTGCATGGCCATGACCATTACAGATGAAGCCCCAAGGCACGATGGTATTTTAGAGTCCTTCAATATTTTCAAGGCACATATAGAGAGCAGTGCATAATCAACCGTCTAAAACCCAAGGACAGTTCCAGTAATAGAACGTACGAGAATTACTAACGAAGGATGGCACTGCATGTAGCTAAAGTGATGGCCGTCAACGTTATGGCTTAGAATAGAATAAAGTTTATTTACACTATAACAGTCCTATAAATTGGTTCCTATTCTTATATACCAGTACTAATGATCAGAATAATGAAAATGGTGACGGTGACCACTTTCATAATGATACTACAACCCTAGTCGTTGTATGACGGATCCTTATCCTGGAAGCCCTTCCGATTTCGTTCTGCACACCACAATAATAATGATGATAATGCTAATGATAATGTTAATG
>NC_091579.1:17138233-17140733 GCF_042767895.1 Penaeus vannamei
GCGTGACCTGGAGCTGGCCCAAGGTCGGCGTCAGTAAGGGCATCCGGCCAAGCGTAAGGTTTCACAAGGGCGCCTCATTACCCTCGAACGGGGGTTATTACCATTTTTATTGTTGTTATCATCACTATTGTTGTTATGACAGTTATGATGGTTGTTGATATTTTTTGTTATTATTATTAGCCTTTTTGTCATTCTTACTGTTATTACGTTAATTATTATATTAGGATCATGTAGAGATAATATTGATATTTTCATAACATCATTATCACTAGTGCATCGAAATTACGATTTCATAGCGTCTGTCATTACTATAGTCACCGCTTATTATTATCATTATTATGATCATTACTGGAGCGGCAATAGTATTATTATTGACATTATCGTGTTACTATTATATTCATTATTATCATTATCAGTAGCATTTACATCACCATCATTACCATTATTAATATCATTATTATTATCATTATCATTATGATCAATGATATTCTTATTGTTTTTATTATTATTGGCGTTGTTGTTGGTGGTGCTGCCATTGGTATCATTACCATTATCATTATTATAACTATCATTTTAGTATTTTCATTATTATTATCATTATTATCTTTATATCTAATACTATTGTTTTTATTGTTTTAGCAATATTATCATTGTTACTGTAATCAATACCATAATTCACATTAATTTTCTCAATGCCATTTTCATTATAACTAATATTATGAAAAAATTGTCATCAACACTTTTAATCATAGCAGTCACTTGCCTATTTCCAAAACTGAAAAAGAACATGCCAATCCATCAAAATTTATCCGCGAAACCCGACTCCAACCAGCCTACATCGAACAACACGAAATCCACATGAAGCCAAACAACACAGCAGTTGGCGCGTTCACAACACTCCCTTACGGTCATACAATAGGAGGAAATAAGACGCCGCTTTTCTTCCACCTTTCTCGTTCTCTCCCGCTCCACTTGCTCCCCGAACCACATTAGGATGACGGCGCATATCCTATCTCAGCAGGAGTCCCAACATCCTTGCGACAACTCAGATGGAAGAGGATACAGTTTCTCCTCGCTCATGGACACTGGGACGATGCTGGCAGGGCTTCAGTGCTTGCGGGACGATTCTGTTGACTCTGCGAGGCCAAATACGGTTTCGCTTTTTCTTTTGTTCTTCCATAGACTGTGTTTTATAGTTTGTAATAGTATTCCATTATTTGTGTATTCTTTCTCTCTCTCTCTCTCTCTCTCTCTCTCTCTCTCTCTCTCTCTCTCTCTCTCTCTCTCTCTCTCTCTCTCTCTCTATCTATCTATCTATCTATCTATCTATCTATCTACCTCTCTATCTATCTATCCATATTTCCATCTATCTATCTATCCATATTTCCATCTATATATCTATCTATCTTTCAATCTATTTATCTGCCTGTGTGTGTCTCCATCTATCTATCTAACTGTCTACCCATCTGTCTTTCTATATATTTGTCGGTTTATCTATCTATCTGGCTATCTGTCTATCTGTGTCTATCTATCTATCTGTGTCTGTATATCCATCTATCTATTTATATATTTATCTATCCATCGATCTATCTATCTATTTACATATCTACTACATATCCATCAGCCTTTCTACCTTAACATTTATCTGTTATCATTAATAGCTTTCAAAACTAATTTAGAAATCGAGCTCTCACTTAACAAAAAGTAATATCTTCCTTGCATATCTTAATCGACATGCAATAAAAACGCGATGAAATAAACATTGGCAGGGAAAAATATGAACAGTATATTATTATTTCTTGAATGAAATTCTGATTGTATCAGCCCTAGATAACATCACGATAACGTTAATGGCAATATCTACAATCCAAAATCCTGCCGGTTATAATGGTAAATTCAAGTATAAATCAAGTGGAAGAACATGGTTAGTAAAATCGGTTGGCTTCTTGAAGATGAGTTGTGAGGATATATATATATATGTATCTTGATTATTTAACGAAGGCGTCCATGGGATAAATTCGACAAGAAAGCAAAAACGTTTGCATATTATCTCTTTATCCATAAATTGTGTATTCTCTCTCTCTCTCTCTCTCTTTCTTTCTTTCTCTCCCTCCCTCCCTCCCTCCCTCCCTCCCTCCCTCTCCCTCTCACTCTCACTCTCACTCTCACTCACTCTCACGCTCACTCTCACTCTTACTCTTACTCTCCCTCTCCGTCTATATGCTATGCATGTGTAAACTGACACCTATCATGCACGGCACGTAATGTCACCCTAGGTACGTTTTCTCACAGACAGGGACGGTGCCATCTTAGCCACCAACGTTAATGTCATGTGAATATTTGCATACCTTGCACACGTACAGTAAAGTGAGCAAGATCACTTAGACAAATTAGGAGAAATTATATTAAATATCATAATTCGAGAGGTGTAATTTCCTTTTTTTGTCTGATTATTTCTGTCGTGAATACTTCTTGTCTATTAAACTCCTAAAAGTATGAA
>NC_091579.1:17153008-17155508 GCF_042767895.1 Penaeus vannamei
GTGTGTGTGTGTGTGTGTGTGTGTGTGTGTGTGTGTGTGTGTGTATGTGTGTGTGTGTGTGAGTGTGGGAGCGTGTGTGTGTGTATGTATGTGTGTGTGTGTGTGTGCGTGTGTGTGTGTGTGTGTGTGTGTGTGTGTGTGTGTGTGTGTGTGTGTGTGTGTGTGTGTGTGTGTGTGTGTTTTATGTATGTATGTATCTATCTATCTATCTCACACACACACATACACACACACACAAACATATATATATATATATATATAAAATATATATATATATATATATATATATATATATATTATATATATATATTATATATATATATATATATAAAATATATATATATATATTTTATATATATATTTATACACACATACACACACACAGATGCACGCACACATATGTGTGTGTGTACTGCATATATATATATATATATATATATATATATATTTTTATATATATATATATATATATATATATATATATTTTTTGTATGTATGTATACATAATATATATATATATATATATATATATATATATATATATATATATATATATATAACCAGAGGGGAAAATATATATATATATATATATATAATATATATATATATATATATATATATATATATATATATATATATATATATATATATTTTTTTTTTGTATTTGCACACAACACACTTACACACACACACACATATATGTGTGCGTGTTTTCTTCCCCTTTCCCCTTCGCTGTTCCTGTTGCAATCTGTTCATCATGAATTCCACGCATCAGTGTCTGGGAAAGGGCACAAAGGACTGGATACAACTGTAAAATTATATATGATTGGTTAATGCACTGTATTGTGGTATTTAAATAAACAATCTCATTTGTTCTGATCTGATCTGACATGATCTGATCTGATGTAATCTGACCTGATGTGATTTGATCTGACCGTTTTTGATGTAACCTGACGAGATCTGATGTGATTTCACCCGATCAGTTTTTATTTGACCTGATCTAATGCAATCTGACCCGCCCTTGATGTAATCTGACCTGATCCGATTTGATAGGGCCCAGATTTCATATAACCTGATCTGATCTGACCTTCCCTGAAGAAATCTGACCTAATCTGATGTAGTCTGACTTGATCTGATGTGATCTGACTTGATCTAATGTGATCTGATGTAATCTAACCTGATCTGACCGTTTTTGATGTGCCCCTAGCCTGATTTGAAATGATCTGATCTGGTGTGATATGATCTGAAGCGATCAAACCTGATCTGATGTAATATGACTTGATCTGATGTAATCTGACCCGATCTGAAATTATCCAAACTGAACTGATATGATTTAACCAGATTGTATGTGATCTAACTTGATCTGATGTGTTCAGGTTAGATCTTTTTTGTGTGATCTAGCCTGATCTCATGCAATATGACCTATTCTGATGTGATTTGACCTGATCTGATGTGATCTGACCTGATCCGATGTGGTCTAACCTGATCTGATGTGACCTGACCTGATCCGATGTGGTCTAACCTGATCTAACGTGACCTGACCTGATCTGATGTAATTTGTTTTGAGACCTGATCTGATGTGGTTTGACCGTTTCCGATGTGACGTGATCTGATCTGATATAATTTGATGTGATCTAACATTATTTGATATAATCTGACCTGATCTGATGGAATCTCATTTGTTCTGATCTAATCTGACGTGATTTCACATAACATACTGTGATATGACCTGATCTGACCGTTTTTGATGTAACCTGGCCTGATCTGAAGTTATCTGACTTGATGTGATGTGATCTTAAGCAATTCAATTTATTCTAATGTTATCTGACGTGATCTGACCTGATCCGACGTGATCTGACCTGATCCGACGTGATTTGACATGATCTGATGTGATTTGACCTGATATGATGTGATTTATGATATGATGTGATTTCCCCTGGTATGATGTGATTCGACCTGATCGGATGTGACCTGACCTGTTCTGACTGTTATTTCTCATGTGACCTGCCCTGATCTGATGTATTTTCTGACCTGATCTGACATGTTTTTAACCTAATCTGACCGAATCTGATGTGATCTGATCTGACCCAATGTGATCTTACCTGAACTGACGCGATTTGACCTGATCTGATGTGATTTGACCTTATATGATGCGATTTGATCTTATCTGATATTATTCGACCTTTCCCTAATGTGATCTGTCCCTATTTGATGTGTTTTAAACCTGATCCGATGTGATCTGACCTGATCTGATTTGATTTGATCTGATCTGATGTATTTTACCTGATCTGATTAATCTGACCCGATCTGACCGTTTTTGATGTGACGGTCTGATCCGATGTGATCTGACCTGATCTGATGTGATCTGACCTGATCCGATGTGGTCAGCCCCCGATCTGACCTGACCTGCTTGTCATTTCTTATGTGGCCTGGCCTCATCTGAGGTGATCTGATCTGTTCTGATGAAAACTGACCTGATCTAACGTGATTCAACCTAATC
>NC_091579.1:17160508-17168118 GCF_042767895.1 Penaeus vannamei
AAAGGGGAGGCGTAAAGCGACGAAGGGTGGAAACTGACTCTGAAGAAGAGGCAGAGCACACCCCAAGTCGACTAACGCGGTTTAAGGTACCAAAAAAACCTGAAGACTTCGACAATGCATACCAGCTGGTAAGGGCATTGGAGAAGGAAAGAAATGTAAGATTATCAATCCGAATCTCCAGAGATGAGGGCATGATCATTCCCCCCAAAAGGGACAAAGCCATCATGAACTTCCTGCAGGAAATCAAGGTGCTAAAAGATGGGAGGAAGGTGTTTATCTCACCACTGACCTCCCAAGAGAAAAAGTCCATGATGGTGCTACTTGCCTTTCCACTAGGGTTCGACATGGAGGTGATCACGTCTCTCCCACAAGTGGTGGAGGTTTCCCCGCATGACCAAAGGGAAGTCTCCAACCAGGCAAGTCCTGGTTATCCTCAAGGGAGCCCCACTCACCACCCTTGATCTGGGTAACTGGGGCCCATACAAGCTCAGGATATATGTGCCAGAGCCCTTGAGGTGTTTCACGTGCCAGAAATTTGGGCATCACCAGGCCAACTGCAAGGCCAAAGCCAAATGTGGGGTATGCAGCGAGGCACACGAAACCAAAGTGTGTATAAAGGCACACAAAGATGGCCAGAAGGACACAACAACCAAGTGTCCAAACTGTACCAAAAAGCATCCTGCCTGGAGCCTGGCTTGCTCTGTCAGGAAACAGGCAGTGATTAAAAAGCAGGAGCTAGCCAAAAAGCGTCCTGAATTTGTCCCTGCGCCCTCAGGCACCTACGTCTGGGGCCAAAACAAAAAACAAAATAAAAAAGATAAGACTCCCCGACCTCCAAAAGAGGAAGGAGTCGCCCCCACAGGGGAAAATTGGATACCTCTAACAGAGAGGAATTCCCCAAGCTTGCTAGTGTAAAAACCACAAAAAAAAACCCAAAAGGGGAAAAAGGTTCAAAGTCCACAGCAATGGTCCCCCCAGTAGATGATAATCTTTTCTTTGACGAGAAAGATATGACTCTCTTGTTGAGTGCTGTAGTTTCTGCAGTAGCAACAGCCTTGGGGAGGACCAGTGAGGAGGCGGAGAAAGCAGTGCAGGTCGCAATGACGGCTATGAGCCAAACTGTGGCAGCTCTGAAGGGAAGGAAGCTAGAAACCTCCAAACCGATAACGACCCAGCGCTCCCCTCCCTAAATCCTTGGATGGCAGGCTAGCTTCAAGAGAAACATTACATGAAATCCCAGCTAGTCTGTCAGGACAGGCTGAAACTGTGCAGCAGGCCGAGTCTGCAGCAGCAGCCAAAGTCTCATCCTCTGACCCGAAGTGGCACTTCCAACCCAGGCCCTACACCCCTTGGTAGAGCCTTAACCGGAGTGTCTGACTTAGAGGAAGTTGTACAATCCTCAATCAACGAGGATCTGTATTTATCTGATGCCACCAGCACTGGGGCATCTGAAGCTGAAGCAAGTGACACTGAGTAACCATCATGGCACACAATCTAAGCATACTGCAGTGGAATATCTATAGCTATAAAAGCAAGAACTCCTTTCTCCAGTCAATTGTGCGAGCAAGGAGCATTGACGTCGTCATGCTCCCGGAGACACTAACTATGGGATCCGTGTGCTTTTCAGGATATCATGACTTCACCACTCCAAACCTGGATGGTGCTAGAGGCCTGATAACCCTGGTAAAAGAAGCTATCCTGTGCTCCCTAATAGCCAACCCGCCGCACTGTGGAGATGGTGTTGAATCTCTTGCTGTTGAGATTCAGCTACCTAGGGGCCCTATAAAAATATATAATATTTATAGCAAACCACTGTGTGAGAGCTTAGATCTAAACCAGGTCTGTGCTACTGCAGCACAAGACCGAGTGATCATAGGGGAAGACTTCAATGCACACATGGCCATGCTGAATCCCCGCAAAAGGCCGAACGCGGCAGGCATTCACATAGCAAAAGTGCTTGACACGTTCCCTGAGATCGCCCTTCTCAACACCAAACAACCAACGCACGTGAGGGGAGGGGTCATAGACCTCACCTTCGCCACTGCAACAATGGTGGAGTGAATTCGGTGGGGTGTCGATGATACGGTTAATAGTGATCACTACGGCATTGTCACCACCCTCATGGATGCAGGTCCAGCCCAAAGACCACATCACATTCCTAAATGGAAAACAGACAAGGCCAACTGGTTTGCCTTCCAGGAAGGCTTGGCTCGATGTCTGAAAGACAATGAACCCAACAATAATGAAAATGTGGATGTGCTAGAGGCAAGGCTAATCCAGGCCATAAATCAGGCAGCCTCACAAACCATTCCCAAAACTCGCCCATGGTCCAGAACTCACAAAGACGCCTGGTACTATAATGATGAGATCAAAGAGGTCAATCACAGGGTTAATATGTGTAGAAAGAACTTCCGACGGGCAAAGATCTCCCGACAATCTGGCCCTTTTGAGGGAAGCTGTCGTGGATGCCAAGGAAACTGCCAACAGAGTAAGGCAGGAAAAATGGCTGGAATGGTGCCAAACTTTTGGGCACTAGACCAGCCTTACAGAGTTGTGGAAACGGGTCAGGCAAGCGACAAGCTGCCAAGCCCCGAAATGCACTCATCATGACCCACAATCAGAGGCTAACAGATTGGTGCTTGAGTTCTCTGCCAGAACCAGCACCAACAATCTGCCTCCAATGATGAGAGAAAAACAAAACTTAAATCCAGGGAAAAACTTGCTCTCATAAGAGACAAGGCACTCGAACCCGATGACACGGATGCCTTGTTCTCTCTTCGAGAACTAAGAAAATCATACAAATCCAGCTCTGGGTCAGCACCGGGATCTGATGGGATCTCCTACCCCATCATTTCGCATCTAGGCCTTGCAGGAGAACTTGCATTCTTGCAGGTTATCAACAAATCCTGGCAAACAGCCATGGTGCCCCAGAGCTGGAAACAAGCCACAATAGTTCCCATCCCCAAAAACCCAAAAGGGGCCTGGCAAGTACCGTCCCATCTCTCTTCTCAGCTGCCTGGGTAAAACAGCTGAGAAGATGGTACTCAACAGGCTCCCATGGAAAACGGGTCCCCCCCATGAACACCTGCACGGGTTCACAAGGGGTAAGAGCACTGCTCATAGCATTTCCACACTCTTAAGCACAATCTGCACCTCGCCTGATGTCTTCCTTGACCTGGAGAGGGCTTTTGAACTGGCAAGTCCGCTTGCCATTCAAGAGACCCTAATCCACAAAGGAGTCAAAGGCAGACTCTTGGCCTGGATAGCTGACTATTTTAAAAATAGGTCAACAAATGTCAGATTTCAAGGCCACCTCTCACAGCACATGCTACTTGAAAATGGAAAATCCTCAGGGAGGGGTTCTTAGTCCAGCCCCGTTTAATACCCTCATGTCCAACATACTCGACATTCACCTGCCCGAGGAATGCAAGATCATCTCTTATGCAGATGACTTGGGAATCATAGCCTCTGGCAATCACTGCCTTACTAGAGCTCAGCGTTGTCTGAACCTGGTATCTGAAGTGTTGTAGGACGGGGCTAAAAATATCAGTAGCAAAATCCAAAGCAATGGCACTGAGAACCAAAAAACTCACTAAACAGGGTATGGATTTGGAATGGGTGAAGGGGCTATCTATACCTTGGTGTATGGATAGGACACACACTCACTTTCAAAAAGGAGATCCAATACCTGCTTGACAGAACCAAGGAAAGACTGTCAGTCATGAAAGTCATGACAGGGAGACACATAGGGGCAGGACACAAAGTACTAAGATCATGCTATCTACATGCTGTCCGTCCTATTATTGACTATGAATCTGTCGCCCTCATTGCTTCCAGCAAAACATTAAAAGAAAAACTGGAAACAATACAAAACGAAGCAGCCAGGATAATTCTAGGTGCACGTAAGTGGACAAAGGTCATCAACCTCCTCATGGAAGCTGATTTACCGTCCATGGACACCAGAATTGATCTAATGGCAGCACAGTTCCTTTCCAAGGTCCTGCAGGCACCCACAAACTCCTATCTAAGACAAAGAGTTCTCAGACGCCTACAACGAGATTACCAGTTGTTTGCGGACAATTCCTGGCTCACACATACAGCCAGAGTTTTGATACGCTTTCAGCTAAAAGATTCATTGCTTGCCAAGGGTATGGACTCCCCTCACCCTGATTACAAAGAACCCCTGCCGTGGGCAAACGAAATGATCGAATTCTCAATTCTAAATCTCACAATGAGAAAAGATCAATATCCCATGCCTAGCCTAAAGGCACAAGCACAAAGGGTCATTGAACAAATAACTACGCCGGGTAGTATAACTTACTACACGGACGGATCCGTGGATCCAATAAACCATACTGCAGGCGCCGGCTTTGCAACAAAGGATACCACAGCATCTATTAGGGTCACTGACAATGCCTCGACGCTTCAGGCTGAAACGGTTGCGATCATGGGAAACATTGACACACGCGTCCCTGAGGGGAGGGCACGTTGTCATTCATACAGATTCAAGAGCAACTAATGACAGCTTACAGTATAGCATGCACCCAGATAACATCTACCTCTTGACAACAGTGCTAAACATAGCCCAAGAATCCTTAGTCAAGGTAGAAGAATCATCATAAACTGGGTCCCAAGCCACATAGGCATACAAGGGAACGAGCTTGCTGATAAAATAGCCGCAAAGGGCAGGGGTATGCCCCCATCCTCCATGATCGTAATACCCCGCCGAAGAGGAATGAGCCAAGGTACCAAAGCTGCAGCGTGTGCGGGGCCTCCGGGAGCACATTTGAGAAAATATCACAAAATCGCTCGCTGCCAAGTGGTACTCAGATGCTTCAGGCTATGAGCCACTGGCCCTTCCTCCAAATACAAAAAGAGGTACCGAAGTCATACTATTCAGACTAAGACTAGGTTACCAATGCGCTTGGCAAATTATTGACAGTGAGACTGGGAGGTTATGTAAACACTGCGGCGAGCCTAACGCCACCCTGTTACATTACTTGCAGAATTGTGTACACACACAATTTCTGAGGCAGGGACCACCCACCACAGCCGCCGGGCTGGTAAAAAGGGTGTGCAACATGCTTTCTCCGTGGCAGCTGGATCGCTTGCTTGCAATCCAGCCACCGCGATAAGCATGCAGTTCAAAGAAAACATCAGAGCTAACTAGAAATAGTTAACACAGGCCGGGCCACTCCAGAGAAAAGGCCTGGGCGAAGCATGACTTCGCAAATCTAACTGAACTGAACCGAACTTTTTACATGCGGCAAGTGATGAGAACCTCCCACGAGGAGTACCACAAAGAGTATAGCCGACAGCATCCTGGTAGGTAGAGCCAGAGCTCAGCGAATTCTCAGTTACAAGAGCCTACATAGGACAATAAGCTGTTAAAGGTGATATTTCTGTTTGAGAGAGAATGGTGCATGTGAAACCTGCATTAGCAACCATTCAAATGCATTAAAATATCGAATAATTCGCTATTTTGATAAGACTGATGAAAGTAAATGAATGTAGGATGATATGCAAGAGTAAGAATACCGAATAAGAGAGGACAACCTATGGTTCCAGGCACTGATCATACTAATCAGCCATTTTCAGAACGTCGAAGTGCAACCACTGTACAGAGCCATCAGCAACAGATTTGCAGTGTGCCTTGTTGTGTTTGACTGTCACTCTGTAGGATCCCACAAATAACAGGCTAAGCTTAGACCAAATAGTACTATGCGCATGATTTCTCTTAAGTACTGACGTACTGACCCCGATACTCTTTGCACAGGCGATTTTATGCTGGTGCTCAATTACCCTATCAGACGACCTGTTCAGGAGCGCTTTTTCTTGTTGAAATGCTTGCAAGCCGAGAAACCAAATAATTAGCATAGTTGTCTGCATAGAAGGGGTGCGGCTTCATCTCCAGGTTTTCATATGGCAACCACTTGTCTTACCCTGTGAGAATAAAATGGGTTATCGCTCAGGGAAGAGTGAAAAGTAGAATTGATAGTACCACCACCAACTCCTAGTTTCCAGAAAAATTGTCTACAAACACAAGGATGTGTTGGTTGCTTAACCGTGAAGTGGTGAAACCTGACACTGTGTCACATGACACTTTCTGCCAAGGAAAATCTGATATGTCAAACATTAGTGCATTGCTTGTGTGCCCTTTGTATAGGGGGCATGTTTTGCATGACCTGACGCATTGTCCTATTCTATCTACTAATCAAGGAAAATTAAACTGGTAACATCAACTGCACAGCCTTAAGAATACTACAATGCACGGGCTTCACAGGTTTCATGTGCATACATCAACACATGTGGCACTAAACTTTCCTTCAGCAGAACTTGTCAGATGATCCTTCTTTTCGACCTCACATTCGCTTTGGCTGGGGTCCCCAAAATTAATAGTCCTGTGTCAAGAGGAAAGTCCTTAACCAGCAACCCTCTAAACTTGGGAATACCCATATCTTTGGTTAAGGTTCGTATCCGACCATATCTCTTGTCAGCGCGCTTGTATGCATATACCTTGTATTCATTCAGCATTTCAAAGGGGGGAAACCTGTGAAGCACTATTCACAACAGCTGACGACGATAACCTAAATGAAGGGGGGAGGTCTGCAACGTTGTCCCGCCTCAAAAGGTAGTAACCTTCTGATTGGTGTGTGTGACAGCGTGTCGTTTGCGACGTTTGCGTGGCCCTGAACATGCGTGAAAGTCAAATTGAAATCGATATCCTGATAATGTGCCCTTTGACCATACAGATAATTACCCTTTAGCGATTTGAGCAGCATGTGGTCCGTGTGAATCATGACCTTGTACCCTGGTATTATATCTCGGAAGTACTTAGGAGCCCATACAATTGCATTTTCCTATCAGTGACTGTGTAACTTTTTCCCGGCACTAGTGAGAACCCTATTAGCAAAGCCGACAGAGCGCAAATATCCTTCGTGTTCCTGCATCAAAATGTCACCTAGCCCAACATTCATTTTCACCTATGGAGAATAAAGGGGAAGTCAAACCTTGAAAATGCAAGGATGGGAGCATAAAATAAATAATTCTTTAGCATTGTGAAAGCATTAAGCTGCTCCTCGTCCCAATGCCATGGGACATAATTCTTGAGGAGGTACATCAAAAGTGTATCGACCCTCCCATAATCCTTGGTTAACGGCCTATAAAAACCTGCTAATCCCAGAAACGACCTTGCTTGTGTTACAACAGTGGGGGTGGGGAACATACTGACAGCTTTGACCTTGGCCTCTTTAGGGGCAATACCTGCAGCACTAATTGAGTGACTGCAAGACCAAGCAAGACCGGAAGAACTTGCATTTGGGCGAGTTATCTGTCGAACCCGCAAGTGTGCTTCGTGGTCCCTGATCAAAGGTGAACAATCCAAAAAGTCAAAGTACACCTGAGCATTAACTAAACCCTGCAGGGCGAGAGCCTTGAGACGACTAAACGTCAGAGGAGAGTTCCTGAGACCCATAGGGGGTACAAGGAACTCACAATGACCCACATGCTTTGAGAATGCGGGGTACGGCCGACTGTCCTGCCAGGGGGACCTGAATGAAACCTTTTACTAAATCAATTGAGATTTTACTGCTTCCACCAATGTCTTGCAA
>NC_091579.1:17190103-17192603 GCF_042767895.1 Penaeus vannamei
TAGGGCTTTAATAAAAGTATAAAGTAAAATCCTAATTTTATTTACTTACAGCGGTGTTCAAGATTTTGGAGACAGAAAGAAAATGTCAAAATGATGCATTTTTACAGAAAGTAGAAAAAAGGTTTAGCAAAATGTAAAAAAAAATGAACATAAATTTATATATATATATATATATATATATATATATATATATATATATATATATATATATAATATATATCAATATAAATACACACACACATATATATTTATATATATATATATATATATATATATATATATATATATAAATATATATATATATACACACACACATACACACACACACACACACACACACACACATACACACACACATATATATATATATATATATATATATATATATATATATATATATACATACATATATAGTTGAATTATGAGTGACGTGACTGTATATTGTCTGTATATATATATATATATATATATATATATATATATATATATATATATATATATATATATATATATAGTTGAATTATGAGGAACTTCGTTCACACCCAAATGTTCGTCATCTGATTATCACAAAATAAAACAGACGGACGTGACTATATATTGTCAGTCTCTAACGAACTGTATAGAGGTAGTTCTCAAGAGTATGCTTTCGATTAAGTTATTGCAAACCCAAATCAGTATATACAAGCAGAATCCATCTACATTCAGTGAAACAAACTATTAAACAAATAAATAAGAAATAAAAAATGAAAGAATAAATAAATAAATGAATAGAAAAAAATAAAAAGGATTCCCCTTTCCCTCTTTTCTTTCTCCTTCTGCTTTTCGCCTCCCCCCTTCCACTTGCGACTAGCCCCTTACCGTCACCCGGCTTCTGATTGGTCGCTGTAAAATGTAAAGAAAAACCAAGTGAAAAGCACATGGGCGCATCAGCTGAAATTCCGGGATCTGCCCCAGTTCCCCCTGGCTAGTTCCACTTCTCACGTGCTCCATCCGCCTTCTGGATTTTCCATGCGGCATAGGCCGAAGCGCAGAAAAGGCTGAGCCATTACTCTTTTTGCTAGGGCCACGTGCCTAGCTTTATTACTGAAGGGGGAGGGGAGCTTGACCCCTCCTTAATTCCAGTGGTTCCCAAGGGAGGGGGGGGGGGAGAACTACCCCTTTATCACCTAGAAATGGGGCAAATCATTGCCCCCCACCCCCAAAGAAATAATTCAGGTGGCTCTGGTTTCCTATCAGAAGCCTATGTCCTATCTAGAACCTACCATAGATCTAAGCCTTGTAAGGCAGAGGCCTAATGCTCATAGATTCTGGCAATGCCAGTTGTCAGTGTCAGTAGTGGAGATCCCAGAAAGTTTACAGACATAGGCTGGGCCTACCTGTAATCCTAGCCCTGGACCATGTATTATGCTACATTTGCCTGGGCCTCCCAAGGACAATATAGAGTAGCATGTTCATTTCATGTACACTGGTTATCACAACCATAGCGTAATAATGATAAAGATCATGCTTCAAAGTCCAGATAAAAAGCATTAAAAAAAGAAAAAAACAATACACAGCATTGCTTACATCATGAAATCACGGGTGACGGTCAGAGGCTAGTCATAAGTTCACCTCTCCCTCTACCATTTCCCTTTCTGCTTTACCACCTCGTCTTATCGAAATCTTTCTTTTATTTCCTCCTTCCCTAACACGTTAAAGCCCATATCTGCCTCCTACATCCCGCATCTTTCTTGTAACACTCCCCAGATCTCTTTCGCTCTGTCATTTTTTCCTATACCTCTCCCCTTTCCTCTTTATGTCCTTCCCTTTCCCCTCAACAATCCCCTTTTCCTCTTTCCCTATAAGTCCCTCCGTTTCCCTTCCCCATATCACTTCCCTCTTTAAGCCCCTTGCCCCCCTTCTCCCTCTTCCCCTACTACCATCCTCCATAACCGCCCTCCACGGATAGTTGTGACAATAATATGTGAGGATGAATGGTCCAACTACTTCAATGCAGCATACTTGCCTCGGAGAAGAATGATGGTTATTAGTTATAACAATAATGATGGTAACAATAATAGCAAAAATAATAAAAATAAGTTGAGTGCTGTCATGTAAAAAAAAAAAAAATCTAAAACTGGATCATGGTCTATATCACCACCATAATTTAATGGCATCTAAGTTGGGTTAAGACACACCTCTGGTAAAAAAAAAAGAAAAAGAAAAAGAAAAAAAAAACTTTTTCAGTTATCCTGCTAACCAACCAACAAACTAATTAACCAATGCTACCATAAACATAACCTCCTTGTAGGAGGTGATAATGATGACAACGATAAAGGTAATGATAGGTAAAATTAAATCTCTAGTCAAATGTTCATGAAAATCTGTTTATATATATTTTTAAAAATTATCTTGCTAACCAACCAACTAACCAAAACATAAGCTCCTTAGCAGACGATAACTACAAGCATAATAATATAAAGAAAAGAATGGTAATAATAATAAGAATAGTAATATTCCT
>NC_091579.1:17205103-17210103 GCF_042767895.1 Penaeus vannamei
AACGCGGGTCTTGCAGAGTGCAACTTGCGAACAGGGGAGCTGCTTTCAAAAGGGTGGTAGCTGGCGTGTACTGCAGCATGACCCGGTCGTCACAACCCTGAAGCCCTTAGCCCCGTAAGTAAAACTTACTAAATCATTAATCATTATCATGAACTTTCCCCAATCTCCGCTGTTATTTATCAGTGAAGTCATTTCCTTTTTCCATCTTTTACAATTTCATTTCATCAATATCAACAGTGTCCATTCTCCTTTTAAAACCAAATAAAAAGTAAAATAAACAAACCAAGGATAAAACGAAACCAAAGCATAAAAAGGAAAACCTGAGATCCCCTCAGTCTGTATATTCACAAAAGTTACAATGCATATAACACATCCTAACTGGCCTCTTACAAAACATGAATATACTTGTCTTTCTCTCTTGTAGGAAAAACCGAAGAAACAAACAAAACAGGAGTCTTCCAGCGAGGCCGGGCGCTCCGTCAGCAGCACTGACGAGCCAACAACCTAAGAGAGAGTCTAGCATAAAACAGGCTCTTTATATAGGCTCTTAAAAATGCGCAAATAAAAATGAATGAAAATAAAAGAAGTTTTACTTTACATAATTAAAAGAAATTAAAATAAAACTAGAGGCCGTGAGAAAAACTAAAATAAATAAAACATAAAAATACGAAAAATAAAAGGCTCCAGGGAAGCAAAACTGCAGCTGGCTACCGCCGATCCCCACAGAAGGTGCTGGTGGTGCTAAAAAGGGGGGGGACTCGCCTAGTCTGGACTCTTGCTTAGTGGGGGTACCTCACGTCCACTACAGTATCCTTTGTTGTGAAGCCGGTGCCTGCAGTATGGTTTATGGGATCCACGGATCCGTCCGTGTAGTAGGTTATGCTACCCGGAGGAGATATTTGATCAATGACCCTTGTGCTTGTGCCTTTAGACTAGGCATGGATTACTGATATTTTCTCATTGTAAGATTTAGGATTGAGAATTCGATCATTTCGTTTGCCCACGGCAGGGGTTCTTTGTAATCAGGGTGACGGGAGTCCATGCCCTTGGCAAGCAATGATTCTTTTAGCTGAAAGCGTATCAATACTCTGGCTGTGTGTATGAGCTAAGAGTTGTCCGCAAACAACTGATAGTCTTGTAGGCGTCTGAGTACTCTTTGTCTTAAGAGTTTCTGGGTGCCTGCAAGACCTTGGAAAGGAAATGTGCTGCCGTTAGATCAATTCGGGTGTCCAAGGACGGTAAATCAGCTTCCATGAGGAGGTTGATGAACTTTGTCCACCTGGGCGCACCTAGCATGATCCTGGCAGCTTCATTTTGTATTGTTTTCAGTTTTTCTTTTAATGTGCTGGAAGCAACGAGGGCGACAGATGCATAGTCAATAATAGGACGGACAGCATGTACATAGAATGATCCTAGTACCTTTTGTCCTGCTCCTATGTGTCTCCCTGTCATGACTTTCATGACTGACAGTCTTTCCTTGGTTCTGTCAAGCAGGTATTGAATCTCCTTTTTGAAGGTGTGTGTCCTATCCATACACCAAGGTATAGATAGTCCTTTACCCATTCCAGTTCCATGCCTTGTACAGTGAGTTTTTTGTTTCTGATATTAGTTCTCAGAGCCATTGCTTTGGATTTTGCTGCCAATATTTTTAGACCCGTCCGACAACACTCTTCAGACACCAGGTTCAGACAACGCTGAGCTCTAGTTAGCCAGTGATTGCCAGAGGCTATGATTGCCAAGTCATCAGCATAAGAGATGATCTTGCATCCCTCTGGCAGGTGAATGTTGAGTATGAGGGTGTTGAAAAGGGCTAGACTGAGAACCCCACCCTGAGGTGTTCCATTCTCAAGTGGCATGTGCTGTGAGAGATGGCCAAAAATCTGACGCTTGCTGACCTATTTTTAAAATAGCTATCCAGGTCAAGAGTCTGCCTTTGACTCCTTTGTGAATTAGGGTCTCTTGAATGGCAAGGGGGCTTGCCAATTCAAAAGCCTTCTCCAGGTCTAGGAAGACAGCCACGGCGTGTGAGGTGCATATTGTGCTTAAGAGTGTGGAAATGCTGTGTGCAGTGCTCTTACCCCTTGTGAACCCGTGCAGGTGTTCATGAGGGGGTCCAGTCTTCCATCGGAGCCTGTTGAGTACCATCTCAGCTGTTTTTCCCAGGCAGCTAAGAAGAGAGATGGGGCGGTACTTGCCAGGCTCCTTTGGTTTAGGGATATGAAACTATTGTGGCTTGTTTCCAGCTCTAGGGCACCGTGGCTGTTTGCCAGGATTTGTTGATAACCTGCAAGAATGCAAGCTCTCCTGCCAGACCTATATGCGAAATGATGGGGTGGGAGATCCCATCAGATCCTGGTGCTGATCCAGAGCTGGTTTTGTATGAATTTATTAGTTCCCCAAGAGAGAACAAGGCATCTGTGTCATCAGGTTCAAGTGCCTTCTCTCTGATGAGAGCAAGCCTACCTGGATTTAAGTTTTGTTGTTTTTCCCTTATCACTGGAGGCAGATTATTGTTGCTGGTTCTAGCTGAGAACCCAAGCACCAGTCTGTTAGCCTCTGACTGTGGATCATGATGAGTGCATTTCGGGGCTTGGCCGCTTGTTTCTTGCCTGACCCGTTTCCACAACTCTGTAAGGCTGGTCTGGTTTCCAAAAGTCTGGCACCATTCCAGCCATTTTTTCTGCCTTACTCTGTTGGCAGTTTCCTTGGCATCTGCAACAGCTTCCCTCAGCAGGGCAAGATTGTCGGGAGTTCTTTGCCGTCGGAAGTTTTTTCTGCACATGTTGACACTGGTTGACCTCTTTGATTTCGTCATTATAGTACCAGGCGTTTTTGTGAGTTCTGGACAATGGGCGAGTTTTGGGGATGGTTTGTGAGGCTGCCTGATTTATGGCCTGGATTAGACTTGCCTCTAGCACATCCTCATTTCCATGATTGTGGGTTTCATTGTCTTTCAGACAGCGGGCCAAGCCTGTCTGGAAGGCTAACCAGTTGGCCTTGTCTGTTTTCCATTTAGGAATGTGATGTGGTCTTTGGGCTGGACCTGCATCCATGAGGGTGGTGACTATGCCATAGTTATAACTTGTAATCGTATCATCGACACACCACTGAATTCTCCCCACCATTGTTGCAGTGGCAAAGGTAAGGTGTAGGATCCCTCCCCTCACATGTGTTGGTTGTTTGGTGTTGAAAAGAGCGATCTCTGTGAATGTGTCAAGCACTTCTGCTATGTGAATGCCTGCCACGTTCGGCCTTTTGCAGGGATTCAGCATGGATATGTGTGCATTGAAGTCTCCCCCTATGATCACTCGGTCTTGTGCTGCGGTAGCACAGACCTGGTTTAAATCGAAGCTCTCACACAATGGTTTGTTATATACATTATATATTTTTAGAGGACCCCCAGGCAGATGTATCTCAACAGCAAGAGATTCAACGTCATTTCCACAGTGCAGCGAATTGGCTATTAAGGAGCATGGGATTGCTTCTTTTACCAGGGTCATCAAACCTCTAGCACCACCCAGGTTTAGAGTGGCGAAGATATGATAGCCTGAGAAGCACACAGATCCCATAATTAGTGTCTCCTGGAGCATGACGACGTCAATGCTCCTTGCTCGGACTATTGACTGGAGAAAGGAGTTCTTGCTTTTATAGCTGCAGATATTCCACTGCAGAATGCTTAGATTGTTTGCCATGATGGTTACTCAGTGTCACTTACTTCATCTTCATCTCCGGCTTCAAAAGCCCCAGTGTTGGTGGCATCTGATAAATATAGATCCCCGTTGATTGAGGACAGTACAACTTCCTCTATATGAGACACTCCGGTTAAGGGTCTACCGAGAGGTGTAAAGCCTTGGTTGGGAGTGCCACCTCGAGTCGGGATCAGACTTTGGCTGTACAGACTTGGCCTGCAGTGGGGGCTTCTGCTGCACAGTTTCAATCTGTCCTGACAAACTAGCTGGGGTTTCACGTGATGCTTCTCCCGATGCTAGCCTGCCATTCGAGAATTTAGGGAGGGGAGTGCTGCTCTTTTTCGGTTTGGAGGCTTCTAGCTTCCTTCCCTTCAGAGCTGCAACAGTTTGGGTCATAGCCGTCATGGCAACCTGGACTGCCTTCTCTGCCTCCTCACTGGTCCTCCCTAAGGCTGTTGCTACTGCAGAAACTACAATACTCAACAGGAGAGTCATATCCTTCTTGTCAAAGAAGAAATTATCCTCTACTGGGGGTCCTTTGCTGTGGCCTTTGAACCTTTTTCCCTTGGGTTCTTTTTCATTTTCTTGCCACTAGCAAGCCTGGGGAATTCCTCTCTGTTGGAGGTATCCGGCTTTGGTTGGGGAGGTGTCTCTTTCCCCTTAGGAGGTCGGGGAGTCCTTTCCCTTTTATTTTGTCCCCAGACATAGGTGCCTGGGGGCGCTGTGATAAAGTCTGGATGCGTTTTGGCTTGTTCCTGCTTTTTAATGACTGCCTGTTTCCTGGCAGAGCAAGCCAGGCTCCAGGCATGATGCCTCTTGGCACAGTTTGGACACTTAGCTGTTGTGTCCTTCGGACCATCTTTGTGTGCCTTGATGCACACTTCTGTGTTATATGCCTTGCTGCACACACCTCATTTGGCTTTGGCCTTGCAGTTGGCCCGGTGGTGGCCAAATTTCTGGCCTGTGAAGCACCTCAAGGGCTCTGGCACATATGTTCTGAACTTGAAAAAGCCCGATTTACCCAGATTTAGGATGGTGATTCAGGCTCCCTTGAGGGTGACCAGGACTTGCCTGGTAGGAGATTTCCCTTTGGTCATGTGGGAAGCCTCCACCACTTGTGGGAGAGACGTGATCACCACGTCAAACCCTAGAGGGAAACATCTTGGTTCTTTTCTCTTGGGAGGTCAGTGGCGAGATACACAGTTTTCTCCTATCTTTTAGCACCTTGATTTCCTGCAGGAAGTTCAGAGAGGCTTTATCTTTGAGGACAATAATCATGCCCTCATCTCCAGTGATTCGAATTGAAAGTCT
>NC_091579.1:17231668-17236668 GCF_042767895.1 Penaeus vannamei
GTATACAGTGCACGTCAGAAATCTTGGCACGAGAGGGACCGCGCTAAGATTTTTGACGTTTTTCGGTAATGCCCTTCTAATATCATGCAAAGCGACCTATAATCTTGACGCCCCGTCAGCTGATAGATTAATCATCTAACTCCATATAGGCTGTTTCAGATATCGCTCGATTACCTCTGGACAGTGACAGTGAGCAGAAATGCTGTGTGCTTTTTTCGTGAATAGTCTAGCATTTTGCCTGAGTTCTGTTGCTGTTTTTGGTCAGTGTGTTATGATGGTCGCCTCAAGCTTGGGGATCGATGAGGTATCATGCTCACATAATCTGTTTTTCATTAGTGCCCACAAGTTTTCAATTGGATTTAAAGCTTTGCATTATGGCAAGGTGCACCATCCTGCATAAAAACGTCTGTTTGGCACTGCTCTAAGCAATCTTCCAAATTATCACTCAGTAACTTCAAATATCTGTCTGCATTCATCAAAACAGTCCTTGGTACTATTACCAATGTCCCCACACCGTGGTAACCAAAGGTGTCAGCCTCCCGCAAAACCAACTTAACTTCCTAGACTGGTCTTGTAACTGCTCCCTCTTCCTCCTGCTGAGGCAGCAAACCCCCATCGACTAACGCCTAGGAAGAGCTGAGCCCTCACATTCAATGATGCTTACCCTGTAGGAGGGGCAGCATCCCCTCTGGTCTCTCTCCAGAGGTTCTATATCCTAGCCCCACTATCAATGATGCTTACCCTGTATGAGGGGAGGCATCCCCTCTGGTCTCTCTCCAGAGGTTCTATTTCCTACCCAAGACAGCCCTGTGAGCTGGGAGATGGGAGTCCTGGAGTTTGAGCGATGCCGTGAATGAGTACGCCCTGCAGCTAGTAACACGCCTCTTTGGTCCTCTATTCTGGCAAGATAGGTGGCCTGAACTGGCTCGATCAGGTCAATCGGTTGGTCTCCAATATGAGGCTAGGGTCAAGAAGTTGCGGCTTTGTTTGGCCTCACATGGGTCCCGTGAGAGCCGTCCCATAAACAACACAGTGGCTGTGTATAACCTTTCGTTAGCTCCGGGGCTGTTAGAGAATGTGCTCTAACATACAGCCTCCCCTTGTTGGACTCCATGGTGGGTGGGGTTGCGAGAAGCAGAACCAAATTGAATACCACATGGCTAATTCAAACAAACCCACCCCCTCTCTGAATGAACCAAAAGATAACCACAGCATGGAACAGACCAAGGCAGTCACCCTGAAGCCTTTCAAGGTTACAGAGGGACAAACGAAAGTTAAAATGCAGGCCGATCGTGTCCGGCCTGCAACAAAGAGCAAGGACAAGACAGAAAAATCACCACCAACAAAGTCTGTCCTTGCACCACAGACAGAGAGAAATCTGAATTCCCCTCAGAATTCTCAAAGTCAAGAAGGGGCTCAAGCTGAACCAGCCAAACCAGCTGCCCCTACTACAAAAGGCCTTAAACCCCTGTGAAGGGGAGGCGCAAAGTGACGAAGGGTGGAAACTGACCCCGAAGAAGAGTCTGGACCCACTTCAAATCGCCTAACGCACTTTAAGGTACCAAGAAAGCCTGAAGACTTCGGCAATGCCTACTAACTGGTTAGGGCATTGGAAAAGGAAAGGCAAGTCAGACTCAAAATTCGAATCACTAGAGATGAGGGCATGATTATTGTCCCCAAAGACAAAGCCACCCTGAACTTCCTGCAGGAAATCAAGGTGCTTAAAGCTGGGAGAAAAGTGTGTATTTCACCACTGACCTCCCAAGAGAAAAGGACCAAGATGGTGCTACTTGGTTTCCCACTAGGGTTTGACATGGAGGTGATCACGTCTCTCCCACAAGTGGTGGAGCCTTCCCGCATGACCAAAGGGAAGTCTCCAACCAGGCAAGTCCTGCTCACCCTCAAGGGAGCCCCAATCATCACCCTTGATCTGGGTAACTAGGGCTCGTACAAGCTCAGGAAATATGTGCCAGAGCCCTTGAGGTGCTTCACATGGCAGTAATTTGGGCACCACCAGGTCAACTGCATGGCCAAAACCAAATGTGGTGTGTGCAGCAAGGCACATAAAACAGAAGTGTGCAGCAAGGCACACAAAGATGGCCGGGACACAACAGCCAAGTGTCCAAACTGGAGCCTAACTTGCTCTGCCAGGAAACAGGCAGTCATTAAAAAGCAGGAACAAGCCAAAAAGCGTCCTGATTTTGTCCCAGCGCCCCCAGGCACCTATGTCTGGGGACAAAATAAAAGGGAAAGGACTCCCCGACCTCCTAAGAGGAAGGAGACATCCCCCCTAGTCAAAGCCGGATACCTCCAACAGAGAGGAATTCCCCAGGCTTGCTAGTGGCAAGAAAATAAAAAAGAACCCAAGGAGGTACAAAGGCCACAGCAAAGACCCCCCAGTAGACGATAATCTCTTCTTTGACGAGGAGGATATGACTCTCCTGTTGATTGCTATAGTTTCTGAAGTAGCAACAGCCTTGGGGAGGACCAATGAGGATATGGAGAAGGCAGTCCAGGTCGCCATGACGGCTATGACCCGGACTATTGCAGCTCTGAAGGGAAGACAGAAGCCTCCAAACCGAAAAAGAGCAGCACTCTCCTCCCTAAATCCTCGAATGGCAGGTTAGCTTCGGGAGAAGCATCACGTGAAGCCCCAGCTAGTTTGTCAGGACAGATTGAAACTGTGCAGCAGAAGCCCCCACTGCAGGCCAGGTCTGTACAGCCAAAGTCTGATCCCCTGACTCGAGGTGGCACTCCCAACCTAGGCTCTCTACCTCTCGGTAGACCCTTAACCGGTGTCTCACTTAGAGGAAGTTGTACGATCCTCAATCAACGAGGATCTATATTTATCAGATACCACCAGCACAAGGGCTTAAGAAGCTGGAGACGAAGATGAAGTAAGTGACACTGAGTAACCATCATGGCACACAATCTAAGCATTCTGCAGTGGAATATCTGCAGCTATAAAAGCAAGAACTCCTTCCTCCAGTCAATAGTGCGAGCAAGGAGCATTGACGTCGTCATGCTCCAGGAGACACTGACTATGGGATCTGTGCACATCTCATGCTATCATGTCTTCACCACTCCAAACCTGGATGGTGCTAGAGGCCTGATGACCCTGGTAAAAGAAGCAATCCCGTGCTCCTTAATAGCCAATCCGCCGCACTGTGGAGATGGCGTTGAATCTCTTGTTGTTGAGATTCAGCTGCCTGGGGGTCTTTTAAAAATATATAATGTATATAGCAAACCACTGTGTGAGAGCTTAGATTTAAACCAGGTCTGTGCTACTGCAGCACAAGACCGAGTGATCATAGGGGGATCCCCGCAAAAGGCCGAACGCGGCAGGCATTCACATAGCAGAAGTGCTTGAGACATTCCCAGAGATCGCTCTTCTCAACACCAAAGAACCAACGCATGTGAAGGGAGGGGTCCTAGACCTCACCTTTGCCACGGCAACAATGGTGGAGAGAATTCGGTGGTGTGTCGATGATACGGTTACTAGTGATCACTACGGCATAGTCACCACCCTAATGGATGCAGGTCCAGCCCAAAGACTGCATCACATTCCCAAATGGAAAACAGACAAGGCCAACTGGTTAGCCTTCCAGGAAGGCTTGGCTCGATGTCTGAGAGACAATGAACCCAACAATAATGAAAATGTGGATGTGCTAGAGGCGAGGCTAATCCAGGCCATAAATCAGGCAGCCTCACAAACCATCCCCGAAACTCGCCCATGGTCCAGAACTTACAAAGACGCCTGGTACTATAATGACGAGATCAAAGAGGTCAACCACAGGGTCAATATGTGCAGAAAAATTTCGACGGCAAAGAAATCCCGACAATCTGGCCCTGTTGAGGGAAGCCGTTACGGATGCCAGGGAAACTGCCAATAGAGTAAGGCAGGAAAAATGGCTGGAATGGTGCCAGACTTTTGGAAACCAAACCAGCCTTACAGAGTTGTGGAAACGGGTCAGGCAAGTGACAAGCCGCCAAGCCCCGAAATGCACTCATCATGACCCACAATCAGAGGCTAACAGATTGGTGCACCAACAATCTGCCTCCAGTGATGAGAGAAAAACAACAAATCTTAAATCCAGGAAGACTTGCTCTCATCAGAGACACGGCACTCGAACCCGATGACACGGATGCCTTGTTCTCTCTTGGAGAACTAAGAAAGTCATACAAAACCAGCTCTGGACCAGCACCGGAATCTGATGGGATCTCCCACCCCATCATTTCGCATTTAGGTCTGGCAGGAGAACTTGCATTCTTGCAGGTTATTAACAAATCCTGGCAAACCGCCACGGTGCCCCAGAGCTGGAAACAAGCCACAATAGTTCCCATCCCAAAACCAAAGGAGCCTGGCAAGAACCGGCCCATCTCTCTTCTCAGCTGCCTGGGTAAAACAGCTGAGATGGTACTCAACAGGCTCCGATGGAAGACGGGACCCCCTCATGAACACCTGTACGGGTTCACAAGGGGTAAGAGCACTGCACACAGCATTTCCACACTCTTAAGCACAATCTGCACCTCGCCCGCCGTGGTTGTCTTCCTTGACCTGGAGAAGGCTTTTGAACTGGCAAGTCCGCTTGCCATTCAAGAGACCCTAATCCACAAAGGAGTCAAAGGCAGACTCTTGGCCTGGATAGCTGACTATTTTAAAAATAGGTCAGCAAATGTCAGATTTCAAGGCCACCTCTCACAGCATATGCCACTTGAAAATGGAACTCCTCAGGGTGGGGATCTCAGTCCAGCCCTGTTCAATACTCTCGTGTCCAACATACTCGACATTCACAGATTCTAGAGCAACTATTGACAGCTTACAGCATAGTATGCCCCTTGACAACATCTACCTCCTGACAACAGTACTAACCATAGCCCAAAGAATCCTCAGTCAGGGTAGAAGAATTATCATTAACTGGGTCCCAAGCCACATCGGCATTCACGGGAACGAGCTTGCTGATAAACTACCCGAAAAGGGCAGGGGTATGCCCCCATCC
>NC_091579.1:17340903-17348403 GCF_042767895.1 Penaeus vannamei
TTTGTCACAGGAGATGAACTTGATTACAACAAAGATCTAACAATGAATGAGCTTGTCCAGACCCTAGAGAAGCCTGTAGAGGAACGTCCCCGAGGCCCTGATGAGATTCGGTATGAGATGATAAAAGCATCTTAATCATGATGCGATGATTAAGTTGCTAGAAGTGTACAATGGAATTTGGAAGCCAGACTTTTCCAAACTCATGGCACTTCGCCCACATCATTCCCATATTGAAAGGAGGGGGTAATCTAGCTTATGCCACCTCCTACACTACAATTGCGTTGAACAAGTTGCTTATGCAAGGTCATGGAACGAATTGTTAACAGTAGGCTATTGCATTTTTTAAATTCCAGGAATTTACTAGTTGACGAGCAGTGCGGTTTCCGAAAAGGACGCCAAACTCTCGATCAGCTAGTAAAACTGACCAGTCATATTCAAGAGGCAATTGCCAAAAAGTATTTTTTGATTTCAGTATTTTTAGACATTGAAAAAGCCTACGACATGACATGGCGATATGGCCTACTCCGAAAACTTTATGCTTTCGGATTACGTGGAAGCTTTGCCTTGTTTTATTCAAAATTTCATTTCTGACAGGAGCTTTTGCTGTCAAATTATTTTCTGACAATGTCACTTACTCGGACATTTTTTTCCAGGCAAACGGGGTCCCACAAGGAAGTGTCTTGTCACCTACTTTATTTTTGTGTATGATCAATGACATCTTACCAGCTCCCCCTCGGAATCTTAAATACTCACTGTACGCTGATGATTGTGCATTATGGCATTCCAAGCGGTAATGCAGAATTCTCAGCCAAATCGCACCCAATTGGCACTGGATATGATTCATAACTGGGGCCTCCAGTGGGGATTTTAAGTTTTCCACAAGAAAGAGTATTGGGGTATTTTTTTCACGAAGGAGAATACCGAACATCAAGCTAACTCTAGACTACCACCCAATACCTATTCAAATTTCTGCTAGATTTCTCGGTCTACTTTTTGATCAATGAACTTAATTGGAAAGACTACATTGGTCAATTAAAGAATAAATGTCAAAAAACTTTACTAAATTTATTAAAAAGTCCTCATTTCTGGAAATAAATGGGGAGCTGATAGAAAGTCTATGCTAAAGGTATATAAAGCCCTGATTAGGTCTAAAGTAGATTATGGAATAAATCGTGTATGGTTCGGCATCAGCCTCAACTTTGAAAAGGTTTGGATGTTGTGCAAGAATGCATGTGTGCGTAGATGTCTTGGAGCCCTCAAATGCACAAGGATTGAGCGTCTAGAGGAATTGAGTCAGGAGTACCTCCCCTCCGACTCAGACATGACCAGCTAACGCTGACCTATGCCACCAAGGTGGTTCGAGACCCGAACCACCCTAGTGATAATGGTACCATTAGGCCCTTTATACAAGACTCCACGACCTCATCAGCAAAGTCGGTATAGATCTCTCTACCATCGACCACCTGGTTCATACAAATATAGCGCCATGGGAAACGCCTAATTTTACCATCATGGAAGCTTGGCTTCCATCGACCAAGGTCATGGCGCCGGAGTCTAGGTACGCCAGAGGTTCAGAGAGTTCATTATTGCAACATCTACCTTTTTTCATATATATACCGACGGCTCCATAGACCGAGCAAGTAGTGGGTGTAGGTGTATGGTCGAATGAATGTGAAGGTTGAGATTCAGACACGAATCATACATCGATCTTTCTTGCTGAACTTTTTGCTATTCATAACGCTTTAGATTTTGCACTATCGACGACCTACGATAGAATAGTATTTTTTCTGATTCCCTAAGTTCACTTACAGCCACCAATCAAAAACACTAAAAATCAACTACTAGGTAATATCATTCGCAAGCTACATGTGTCAACAAATCAATCAAGCTAATATGGTTACCAAGCCACTCTGGTGTCCATGGCAGTAGATACCCGACTAGCCGGGTCAACTGGCGATCTGTGACCTTAGCACTGGTCCGGACAGATCTCAGGTGTTTTTTGTCTCTTATAGGTAAATCCATCTCCTGTAACAAAGTGAGTGGTCCGACCTGCAACTGCCTAACAAAATCAGGCAAAATATTGAAGTGTGGGACACAGCCCAACGAAAAGAAAAATAGAAGGGAGGAGAGGTGGTATTGGCCCGTCTTAAAGGGTCAATGCCACAAAGATTAACACACCTCACTCCCTACATTGACCGGAAATTTCCCGCCACTATGCCAACAACACAATAAAACACTTATTAACTACATGCCAAATATATAATCCACATCGACAGCACATCCAAAATTATTTCAAAATTAAAAATTTAGAATTCACACTAATAAACAATCAGATTATGAAAAAATAATACGTAGAGTAATCGCTTTTCTAAGGGAGACAAAACTTTATGACCTTATTTAGATTGAAAGACTAAATAGGATTCATTGGCTTGATAACCTTGTCGACATGCCGCTGGTTGATAGCCAATAAATCCAACAAAAAGTAAAAAAAAATAAAATGTCAATAACTTTTTAACTCGTAGTTATGATGCTTATGAAAAATAACAGAATCAAATTTGAGAGTATTAGTAAAAGAAAAAAAAAAAAAAAAAAAAAAGGTTTTCCCCGTATACTCAAGGAAAAGCGAAATCAGGTGAGATCACAAAGTCTACTTACTATCTCCTTTGTGGCTAAGCCATCTATGTGTAGAGGAACATTTCACTAAACAATACTACAGTGAGCACATTTTCCCAGGGGCATTGAGGTGAATCTTCATTAATCTTGTTAATCTTTTCCGCACACGCTTTAGTCTAATTGCAATTCCACTCCCAATCTATTCCTTGATACTGCCAGACCTGTCTCTTTCGACGAATTCCATTGCTATCCACAGGCCAAAAAATATATATATCATTTCCAAACAAGTCAGCCGCCATGGTGTGTGGCACCTCCTCATTTTATCCAACCGCTCTTTTGGGGCAAGAGGGTGGGGAACCGTGTGATAAGACAAATGATATCCCCGCTTATTACTTTTCCCCTCTGAATTGTTAACATTTAAGCAAACCCTTCACAGATAATCACTGTGGTATACTCTATCTGTTATGATACAAAAAATAAGAATACCCGATTAAGAAACATTTCAATCCCCTAAACATCCTTACAATTACTAAACAAAGCAACTTTTGAATGTCAAATCATTGTCGATCTCGACATACGGTCACTCCCTTCAGAAAATTGATATAGCGAAAGTTGGTGTGCCACCTAGCAATTGCATGCAAGACGTATCACTGACTGTTCGAAAGAAAGTAACATACAGAAATCATTTCAGAAAGCGGAGCATGCCGTATTAACTGGCATTACTTGGCCTTACCGCTTTACTACTAATAATATACTTTCAGCAAAACCAATTTTGTGATCAAGACTCTTGCGATTACATCACTACATGCTCAATCTCATTTCTAATATCACATTTCCAACATACTATTTTCTACTTAAGCACATCATATTCTCAACCGTATTATTTGTCCTGTTGGACATTCACCTTACATAAGCAATATCCTTGGGCCAAGTAGTGGTGTCGAGGGATAGATACCTTTCTTCCCGTGCTTAGTTACAGGTCAACTGCAATCCAATGACTGCCATTGGTAGTTTTCCTGGTCAACTTAGCCATTCTTGGTAGACCTAATTGTTAACTCCTAGACACTGTCCCAGCTAAGGATATAACTGATCTCTTTAGCTGAACACGCCCTCCGACTGCCTTTGCTGGTTACTCCCCAAGACAAACATCCCTTAATTGCTTTGCCTGTGTTGGTACACCCATGCGCCTGTGATCTCCTTTGCAGACCTGTAGTCGCCTGATCAGTGTTGCCAACACTTCTTGAACCATGTATGCCATGTCCATGAATCTCTTATTTGACATTACAAAATCCCATTTATCAATATTAATTTTACCGCCTATGAAATTTTCAGAATTACTCTAATTAACACAAACGGGAATAGAAACAATCCCACTGTTGCCACTGTTGTCATATATGATGATTTTTTTCCTTTCATATACAAACTATGACTATATATTCTACTAAATTACTGTACTGTAAAGTTTATGAAAACTTTAATGGATAAATATTTCCTAACAATAATGCAGGCATCATGGGATGTGGCATTGCCTCATTTTATCAACCATTTTTTCTACATTTGGGGAAGAGGGTAGACCATCTGACAGGACAGCAACAATAGGCCTTTTTTCAGGTGACAAGACACATCTAACTACACTAGAAAGTGTCATTTTTTCATTTGCGACACTTCTCCGAGCCGATCGCGACAGCAACGTTGCTTGTGCAGCTGTGCCACAGGTGCGGCTCCGCCCCCATTCCTAGGAATTGTACTCGAGTTGACGAAACTGATTTTGTTTCGAATTGTATCATTTAACAAATCATTGTTTTATTGATATAACATTAGGGAAATAACAATAGATACAAGTTGTTAATTATCAACGACGAGAAACTATCAAAATCAGTAGAAAATGCGCGGGCTGAAAGCTTCTTCATTCGTCCATCAACACTGGTTTACTTGAGTCATAGCTTCTTTATATATTTTGAAAATGTGCCTATTTATTGATTGATATCAACTACATTCAAAAGGATATATAAGTTTACGTCTGCATATTCAATTATACATACACTTAATAAGTAAAATGATTATGTAAAACCTAATATAAATTTTCTTTAGTGTTGAACACATTCCTGTGAATAAAACATGAGATACTTCCCCGTCCATTATTCAAAAAACACTTCTGGAGGCCTGGAATATGCCCAAGATTAAAGCATAAATGATATAAAAGTTAAAACAGTAACTAGCCTTACATGACATCGCATAAACACGCACACAAAGGAAAGATAAACCTGAACCTCGCTCTTCTTAGCTGTGGTCCTACTGATATGAAAGCATTTTAGTATTAAAAACAAACTTTATATTGTTATCTATGATAGTAGTGTAGACTTTCAATGTTATATTTCTGTTGTTAGAGCAGGACGATCTAGTAAAAACGTTCATATTTGTGTGTTTATATATATATATATATATATATTGTAAGGTATACTCCCGGCTTAATGCCAAGAATTTACCAATCCGTATAGAGGGGCCCGAATGATATCCCGTGAGGCAGGAGAGGCTTAGGGACTAGAAGTAAGATCAGGGGTCCCGTTCACTCCTCTTGAAATTTTAAAAAAAATGTTGAAGAGAATCTATTTAGAGTGTTACTTTTCCTTCTCTAGAGTCCTTCCACAATAGAACGAGGAGAGAATGTGCGAGAGAATGAGCGAGAGAACGAGGAGAGAATAGAGCAAGCGAACGAGGAGAGAATGAGCGAGAGAACGAGGAGAGAATGAGCGAGAGAACGAGGAGGGAATAGGCGAGAGAACGAGAGAATGAGCGAGAGAACGAGAGAACGAAAGAGAATGAGCGAGAGAACGAGGAGAGAATGAGCGAGAGAACGAGGAGGAGAATGAGCGAGAGAACGGGCGAGAGGAGCAAGGCGAGAATCGAGCGAGAGAACGAGGCGAGAATGAGCGAGAGAACGAGGAGAGAGATGAGTGAGAGAACGAGGAGAGAATGAGCGAGAGAACGAGGAGAGAATGAGCGAGAGAACGAGGAGAGAATAGGCAAGAGAACGAGGAGAGAATGAGCGAGAGAACGAGGAGAGAATGAGCGAGAGAACGAAGGAGAGAATGAGCGAGAGAACGAGGAGAGAATGAGCGAGAGAACGAGGAGAGAATGAGCAACAGAACGAGGAGAGAATGAGCGAGAGAACGAGGAGAGAATGAGCGAGAGAGCGCTGAGAGAATGAGCGAGAGAACGAGGAGAGAATGAGCGAGAGAACGAGGAGAGAACGAGGAGAGAATGAGCGAGAGAACGAGGAGAGAATGAGCGAGAGAACGAGGAGAGAATAGGCGAGAGAACGAGGAGAGAAGGCGACGAGGAAGAACGAGGAGAGAATGAGCGAGAGAACGAGGAGAGAATGAGCGAGAGAACGAGGAGAGAATGAGCGAGAGAACGAGGAGAGAACGAGCGAGAGAATGAGCGAGAGAACGAGGAGAGAATGAGCGAGAGAACGAGGAGAGAATAGAAGCAGAGAGAACGAGGAGAGATTGAGCAAGAGAACGAGGAGAAGATGAGCGAGAGAATATGAGCGAGAGAACGAGGAGAGAATGAGCGAGAGAACGAGGAGAGAACGAGCGAGAGAATGAGCGAGAGAACGAGGAGAGAATGAGCGAGAGAATGAGCGGGAGAACGAGGAGAGAATGAGCGGGAGAATGAGCGAGAGAACGAGGAGAGAATGAGCGAGAGAACGAGGAGAGAATGAGCGAGAGAACGAGGAGAGAACGAGCGAGAGAACGAGCGAGAGAACGAGCGAGAGAATGAGCGAGAGAATGAGCGAGAGAACGAGGAGAGAATGAGCGAGAGAACGAGAGAATGAGCGAAGAGAATTTGAAGAATGAGCGAAGGCCTGAGAGAGAATGAGCGAGAGAACGAGGAGAAGAATGAAGCGGAAGAACGAGGAGAGAATGAGCGAGAGAACGAGGAGAGAATGAGCGAGAGAACGAGGAGAGAATGAGCGAGAGAACGAGGAGAGAATGAGCGAGAGAACGAGGAGAGAATGAGCGAGAGAACGAGGAGAGAATGAGCGAGAAGGCAATGAACAAGAGAACGAGGAGAGAATGAGCGAGAGAACGAGGAGAGAATGAGCGAGAGAACGAGGAGAGAATGAGCAAGAGAACGAGGAGAGGAATGAGCGAGAGAACGAGGAGAGAATGAGCGAGGAAGAACGAGGAAAGAATGACCGAGAGAACGAGGAGAGAGTAGGCGAGAGAACGAGGAGAGAATGAGCGAGAGAACGAGGAGAGAATGAGCGAGAGAACGAGGAGAGAATGAGCGAGAGAACGAGAGAAGAATGAACGGGAATGAACGAGGAGAGAATGAGCGAGAGAACGAGGAGAGAGTGAGTGAGAAAACGAGAAGAGAACGAGTCGGGGTTAGAGTAGAGAGTAGAATCAGAGTAAAAGTTGAATAAAAGTATGGTAAAAAAAATAAATTCCTACGTAAAATGGAAGGCAGACATTAAAAAAAGGAAATATTACGTTAAAACAAAACAAAAATGAGCACCAACTACTTGTTGCAGCATTACTGTTAAAAATATTAAAAGGAAACTTGAAAAACAAAACGTGAATTAAAAAGTTAAATGAGCATCACTGGGTATATACTATCACTTAACGGCTTCGTCTGTATTTACCTGTTATCTGCCTTTATCACTGCTATAAATGTTTCACGTCCAGCTTCAATATGCCTTTTTCTAGGCAAGTAACACAACGAGGTTCAGTACAACCTGAAGATTTTGGCTGCTGCAGAGAGGGGGATGAAAACGCGACAAAGTTCCAGTTGACACTGTTTATTGTTTCACGTCCTGGAGGCTCCAGGATCCGTGACGTCACGGAACGACGAAACATTTTTATACATATAAAATAATGC
>NC_091579.1:17353403-17356453 GCF_042767895.1 Penaeus vannamei
TACATATATATATAATATATATATACATATATACATACATATATATATACATTATATATATATATATATATATATATATATATATATATAACATGTATATGTATATATGTATGTATATATGTATATATGTATATATATATAATATATATACATACATACAACAACAACAATATACGAAGTAAAGAGAGGAATAAATAAGAGAGGAGAGGGTGGAGAGAGTAACTAGAAATGGAAATAAATAGTAGAGTAACAGGAGGGGGACAGAAACCCCGTGCATGGTTATATAATAAAAAATGCATTTACATTCGTTATGGCTAGAGTATGGTGGGTAGGGATATATATATATATATATATATATATATATATATATATATATATATATATATATATATATATATATATATATATATATATAAATATATATTATTTATTATATGTATATATATGGGTACACACACCCACTGCGGTAGTATGGATGATGTCTAAATGAGTGGGACTGTTGGAGTTTAGGAGGATAAGGTCAGTTTTAGCTAGAAAGTGTTCCTGAGGAGCGACTCCCTTGTATTGATAATAGAGTGCCCCAAAAGAGTATGGCGACAGTTAAAAGTCTCCAGCTATTAGGAAAGGTGGTTGGAGTTGGGAAATGAAGTCATACTAAAATTCTAGGAAGTCAATAGGGAGGGAAGGGGAGAAGTAGACTGAAATGACTGTGATCCAGCGGCAGAGGAAAATCCGGATAACTGTGCAAGGTATAGTGGTTTGTAAAGGAGGTATGATATATGGTGTTTTATGATGAACAAGTATGTAAGAAGCAAATATAGAATGAGGGAGTGACAAAATGGTAGTTGGGAATTGGTACTGGAGGATGTGTGAGGAAGGTTTCTTGGAGGCAGACAATAGATGGATTGTAAGAGGAGAGAAGATGGCGGAGATCAGGAGATCTAATGTTCCACTGCAGTAGAGCCATTGTGGATCATTCTTCAACTATTATGGGTGGCAATGTGTGTCTGAGAGGTAAGAGGAGGGGTATCTGGGGGTTGAGGTATGGGATCAGGGGTTGGAGGTAGTAGTGTAGTATCAAGAGAATCATCGTGGGAAAAGGTAAAGGTATAGAATCTGGAGTATCATCAAGAAAGGTGGGATCTGGGGAAGGACATTGTGCTAGAAGGGATTCACGTGTGTATACAGGAGGGAGTGGTAAGGATAGTAGGGAAGGAAGGGTTTTTGGTTTAGGTACGGGTGGTGGAGTGGATAGGGTGTGTTGGGAAGGTGTAGGAGGAAGAGGGGTAGGGGGATGTCAGGAGGGGGAGGATGGGTTTCAGCAGTCATTGTGAATGCAGCCGGAATCTGGGTAGAGAAATTGATGGATGGTTGAGAAGGAGGGACTTTCTCTTGTGGTATACGTAGAAAGTTCCCAACGTTTTCTGGCGGGATTGGGGTGCAGAGGTTTGGGAAAAGAAAGATCTTTTATGAGGAGGTGAAGAGAAGATTGGTATCTGAGAATTTGAGGGTGTAGGTGTGGGATGGGGTCTGGTAGGAGATGGGGTGGGGCGCCTGACAAGGCGTGAAGTAGGAAGAGACATGGGAGTTGTGGATATTGGAGTATCTGGATTTAGGATGGAAAAAGGATTTGATTGGGGGATATGAGAATTAGAGATGGGAAGTTGAGGAGCAGGGGAAAGTGGTGCTGTAGATGTATAGACCACTTGGGTAGTATGGATGGGAGTGGATTGATTTTAGGTACTGGAGTACGTTGTGATTGAAAAACCTCTTCGTCGTGCTTCTTGTCTGGCTTCTCGTAGAGTGAGTCCTAGTTTGAATCTGAGATTTGCTACTTTACTCTCAAATTTGTAGGCTGTACAACCTCTATAGAATACACTATGAGGTCAGCCACAATTTGCACATGTACGTGATTGTGCAGGGTAGTTTGTACGCTCATGACCAGGTTGCGCACATAGTGGGCAACGGGTTGTAGTCCGACAGTGCTTTGCAGGGTGGCCAAAATGCCAGCATTTCTGGCATTGGCGGGGTGGGGGTTGATATGGTTTTACATGGCAATAAACCCCTCCTATATAGACCTTTTGGGGAAAGTTGTGTCTACGAAAGGTAATCTTGGCAATATTGATTCTGGACTTACGATTGCCTCTGGGGGGAATTGAGTAGCACTGTACTGATTCAGCATTATATTCAGTGAGACAACCAAGCAGGTCATTTTCACAGTCTGCCCAGTCCTTTTCATAGACAGGGCAATCAACTGAGGAGAGGGAAACAGTTCCAGTACATGTATTAAGGGAAGGGTGAGGTAGAACGGGCATAGGTTTGCCAGTGAGGTCAACCAGGGTAGATAGTGTTTTAGCTCGAGTCTCAGATGTAACTGATTAACCGCGATCGATCAGGACTATGGAAGAAAACTTTGCCAACTTGTTTTTGGAGACATTGTTGAAAGACTAGGGTGTTATCTGAATGAAGGGCTGTTGGGGGAACTATAAAGTATTGGTCCCATTTGGCTGGTTTAAACAGATTATTCAAAAAGCTTGAGGAAGTGGGAATTGTAGAGGGTTAATGGTTAAGATAAATGTGCTAGACATCTAAGGTCATATGGCACTATAGGAAGGTATAGTAAAGGGGGATGTCAGGTGATAGTTGCTATGTGTCAACTATCTAGAATAGTGTTGAGAGGTTGAAGATGAGGGAAAAGATTATGGTGGTTTAGGTAAGGGAGTTAGATCAAGTGAAGGATATTTATGCGTCTGAGGAAGGAGAACAGGTTGTCGAGGCAGAAGCTGTGGGATTCTATAAGAATGTCTGATATGTTGGGAGGTCGGTGAAGGGAGGATAGGTGTGGAAAAGCAGAGGTACGTGCTGTATTAAAGCATGGACAGGATAAGAGAATGTGTTGGACTGAAAGAGGGACGTTACATAGAGGATATAGGGGCGGGTCTGAGCGTGACAACAGATAGGCATGTGTTAGGCGAGTGTGGCCAATACGTAATCGTGCGAGGGCCGTCTCCCAACGTGTTTTTGTGAAATGGAGCTGACCAAGAGGAGAT
>NC_091579.1:17356953-17371953 GCF_042767895.1 Penaeus vannamei
TGAGGTGATAGAGAATGATGATGGAGGAAGTTCAAGAGTAGATAGAAAGGTAAAGGTATTCCAGTCTGCTCTGCCAAAGCACCAGCGAGGGGGATTTGGGAGCGGGATATAGGATGTTGAAAGAAGAATTGGGAAGTGATCACTAGAGTGAAAACTGTTTAGGACAGACCAGTGGAAGTCTATATGAAGGATAGGAGAACAAAGAGAGAGATCTAGGCATGAGTGCGTAGGTCGAAATGAGTGGGACTGTTGGAGTTTAGGAGGATAAGGGCAGTTTTAGCTAGAAATTGTTCTTAGGCCTAAAGCGACCCCTTGTATTGATAATTGAGTCACCCCAAAGAGTATGGCGACAGTTAAAGTCTCCGGCTATTAGGAAAGGTGGTTGGAGTTGGGAAAGTAAGGTCTCAAATTCTAGGAAGTCAATAGGAAGGGAAGGAGAGAAGTAGATTGAAATGATTGTGATCCAGCGGCGGAGGAAAATCCGGATAACTGTGCAAGCTATAGTGGTTTGTAAAGGAGGTATGATATATGGTGTTTTATGATGAACAAGTATGGAAGAAGCAAATATAGAATGAGGGAGTGACACAAAATGGTTGTTGGGAATTGGTACTGGAGGATGTGTGAGGAAGGTTTTTTGGAGGCAGACGATAGATGGATTGTAAGAGGAGAGAAGATGGCGGAGATCAGGTCTGTGTGAGCGAAAGCCTCTAATATTCCACTGCAGTAGAGCCATTGTGGATCATTCTTCAACTATTATGGGTGGCAATGTGTGTCTGAGAGGTAAGAGGAGGGGTATCTGGGGGTTGAGGTATGGGATCAGGGGATGGAGGTGGTAGTGCAGTATCAAGAGAATCATCATGGGAAAAGGTGAAGGTATAGAATCTGGAGGTTCATCAAGAAAGGTGGGATCTGGGGAAGGACATTGTGCTAGAAGGGATTCACGTGTGTATCCAGGAGGGAGTGGTAGGGATAGTAGGGTAGACAGGGTTTTTGGTTTAGGTACGGGTGGTGGAGTGGATAGGGTGTGTTGGGAAGGTGTGGGAGGAAGAGGGGTAGGTGGGATGTCAGGAGGGGAAGGATGGATTTCAGCAGTCACTGTGAATGCAGCCGGAATTTGGGTAGAGAAATTGATGGCTGGATGGTTGAGGAGGGACTTTCTCTTGTGTTATACGTAGAAAGTTTCTTATGTCCTCAAGGGTTTCTGGGGGGATTTGGGTGGAGAGGTTTGGCAGAAGAAAGATCTTTTATGGGGAGGTGAAGAGAAGATCGGTATCTGAGAATTTGAGGGTGCAGGTGTGGGATGGGATCTGGTAGGAGAGGATGGGGTGGGGTGTTTGGGTTGTCTGATGCGACTGGCAAGGCGTGAAGTAGGAAGAGACATGGGCATTGTGGATATTGGAGTATCTAGATTTAGGATGGAAAAAGGATTTGATTGGGGCAGTTTGTACGCAGTTTGTGGCCAAAACGCCAGCATTTCTGGCATTGGCAGGGTGGGGGTTGATATGGTCTTACATGTCAAGAAACCCCTCCTATATAGGCCTTATGGGAAAGGTCGTGTCTACGAAAGGTAATCTTGGCAATATTGATGCTGGACTTACGATTGCCTCTGGGAGGAATAGAGTAGCACTGCACTGATTCAGCATCATATTCAGTGAGGCAACCAAGCAGGTCATTTTCATAGTCTGTCCAGTCCTTTTCATAGACAGGGCAATCAACTGAGGAGAGGGAAACAGTTCCAGTACATGTATTAAGGGAAGGGTGAGGTAGACAGGTATAGGTTTGCCAGTGAGGTCAACCAGGGTAGATAGTGCTTTAGCTTGAGTCTCAGATGTAACTGATTAACCGTGATCGATCAGGACTACAGAAGAAAACTTTGCCAACTTGTTTTTGGAGGCATTGTTGAAAGAGTAGGGTGTTATCTGAGTGAGCGGCTGTTGGGGGAATTATAAAGTATTGGTCCCATTTGGCTGGTTTAAACAGATTATTCAAAAAGCTTGAGGAAGTGGGAATTGTAGAGGGGTGAGGGCGGGAGGAGGAGGGAGTGGTGTGAGGTGAGGTTTTATTATGGAGGTGTGGGTGGTATGGTTGAAGTTGTGATAAGGGAGGTTTGGGTATAATGTGAAGATGATTGTTCAGGAATTGGGCTGGATGATGTTGGGTGTGAGGATGGGATATCTTCTAAGGGTTAAGTTAGTATCTGGGTAGATGATTCAGGATGGGTTAGGTTGGTAGTATGTATAGAGGAGGGAGCTGTAATAGTAGTGTTCTGAGTTGTGGTCAAAGGGGAGTCAGGGATTGGTAAACTAGAGGATTCAGATTCAGAGAGGCTGTTTGATTAAGGGGCAAGCCTCAATGCCCCTAATAAGGGTACAAAATCTTCATTACTGGCCATGGAAAGCCTGGTTTTATGTGGGGAAGATAAACGGTCCATCCCTCAGAGTCCCTGTAAGGGGTAAGGGCTAAATGATTTATCAAGGAATACTGTGCCCATGGCTCCCTGAGGCCGTTCATGACTGGCACGAGGTCAGCCTTTCGTCCTTTCAACACGGCTCTTACATCTTAGGAGTTTGACAGGGGAAGGGTTTGGGAAGATAAGAGAGAGAAAGAAGGAGAAAAAGTTGAGGCAAGGGCTGAGTTCCAAGGCGGGGGAGATCTCCCACATTGGATCTCAGTCTCTGTCTCCTAAGCCCCCCCACGACAACAACAGGCAAGGGATTTGGGGGGGGGGGGGGGCACACCTTAGGAAGTAGATAGTAGGGGTTGGGAAAGGGACGGAAACAGAAAGCTGGAAGGAGAAAAGGCCATGCAAAATTAGTTGAGTTGAGGGCTGAGGCCATAGGCATGAGAGATCCCTGCATTGGGTCTCGGTCTCGGTCTCCTAATTGGCTATTTGATGTAGGGCCAAGCCTTAATGCCTCTATTAAGGGTAAAGCATCACCATTATTGGCCATGGTGAGCCTGAGGGTCCCCCATGGGCTAGGCAATTAACAAAGGGAATACCGTGCCCATGGCTCCAGGAAGCCGTTCGTGACTGACACAGTTACCCTTTCATCCTTTCAGCATGGCTCTCACTCACACCTTGGGAATGGGATGGAAGAAGGGAATAAAGAAGATACAGAAGAGAAGAAAGGGGTGATCCCATACATTGGGTCTTAGTCCTGGTCTCCTAGGCCCTCCCACGTCGAGCTAGGTATTGGGAGGGTCACAATAATAGTAAAAATGAGCAAGAGAAAGAAAAGAAAAGAATAAGAGGAATATGAAAATATGCACAGGAATAAAATAAATGCATGGGATGGACACTCTTGTGGGAGAGGTTACTCTCTCACATTCATTCTTGTTTTATAGAAACAATACACTCGTTTGCCATTTCAAATTTTAATACACATGTTACAATCTTTTTTTGTTTTTGTTTTTGTTTTTTTCTTTAGCATATTGTGGTTGTGCTATGAAACAGTTGGCTAATACTTCAGGCTCATAATTTTGACATCTCGCAAGTCTGGCAACTCCTGAAATTTGTTTTAAGTATCTAGGCTAAACTCAACACATTTTTCTGATGCACTGTTCTATGTTCTCTTTATCATTTCTCTGAGCTTTACTGTCAAAAATAATAATAATTAAAAAATAAAAAATAGCACTTCCACTTTCATAAACAATGTACATTTTACTTAATAAAACCATGTGAGACATGACCTGATAAAATTATGATATACAAGGAATGATGACTGCAATGATGATGATGAAGGTGATGATGACAGTGACTATGACAATGATGACAAAGACAATGATGGTAATGACTGGTTGTAGTAACAGCAGTTGTCAAATAAATAATATACTATTAGTACTAACAATGTTTAAAAGTTTAAAGTAAAAAATATGTATACATGTTTTAGTGCAGGACAAAAAGATACTGATGACATACAAGTAAAAAAATACAAATCAAATGCAACAGTAACAACAATCTTTCCCATATCACTAATTCTGCTAATACACTCGACAAAAACTGAAATCATACTTCCAACATACAAAATGATCTTACCATAGATTACAAGACCAATATTCATGTGTATCCAAATTTTATTTCAAAATGGAAAGAAAATGAAAATTATTATGATGATGATGATGATAATGATAACAATAATAATAATAATGTTACACCAATGTCACTGGTAACAGGAACATGTCAGTTTCCTATACCATTTTACAAAGATCTATGCAAGAACCTTAGATTGTTATGTCACTTCACACTTCAATAAAAACATGACATCCTGCATGATGAAGAACTATTGAAGAAAGTATGCTGAAGCAGACCATGATTTTTGCAGCTGCTTTTGAATGATGATGATGATGTTGACCATGGCCATGGGATTAGGATGGGGATGATGGTGACAGTGATAAAGCCAACTCTGCTAATGATAATGATTGCAATGATACTGATAATCTGTGGTAATATTCTGTAAATAAAGATAAATAAATCTAACAGATGACAAATATTTTGTGCATTAACAGATATTTATTTCACAGTCATGGCCATGTATAAAAAAAAAAAAAAAAAAAAAAAAAAAAAAAAAAAAAAAAAAGCCAACCAGCTTAGAAAGACCTGTCTAATCCACAAGACCAGACTGGGTTGGTAGGTTGTGTGTTTAATGATGCCTTCATTACCTGTGTTATACAATGCCTGGCCAACCAGCACTGAGAATCACTTTTTTTAATTATTATTTTTTAACTGAACAAACATTCATTAAGCATAAAGACTGTGCTTAACAGATGTGTCTATCAAGAGTTCAAAGGATACTGACAGAACTTTTATCCTCTTGCTATGTTATGTAACAATAAAAGAAATCATCTCACTAAAAGGGAGCAGCATTAACATACTTTGTGTTTTCAGTGTTGGTAAACCTTTACAATAAACGAAGTACTAAAAAATGATGGGCAATTCTAAACACATTGGTACATCTGTTAAGAAGTCCTTTTAAAAAGTGCACCATCACCATTGTACTGTTATCACAATACATACTTTTCCAAATGCATCAACTGTCTGTTGTCATGTGTTTAAATGCTAATCCACAAGGACCATTTTTTCTTTTCCTTAGAGGTGACGAGTTCTCACAGAGGACCCACAGCCCCTATTCAATCAGTCTAAGCAAACAGTTATAAGAGTAGTTATGACGCATTTTCTTTTCTCCCGCCAGTTGTATTCGCCCCCTAAAAACGACAAACAAAGGCATGAGTGACCGGCTCATCAGTTCCTGAGATATCCATTTCACAATTATCTTTGAGGTTTCATCACTGCCACTGAAGTCACTGGTTCTTTCCTACCTTTTGGCAGGAATTTCTAGGTCAAATTATGTATGATTTTTTTTTCTCTCTCTAAAATACTTTGTCTTACAAATGCCTGCATAGCAAGTCTTATAACATGCCAAATTGTAATCCTAGGCACTAAATTAGTTCAGTAACTAATATGCATCCCTTTCATCATGGAATCATCCCTGAAAACAAATGAGGAAAAAAATTCCCTTCATTTACCAAAATGAGGTGTAACTGTGTTGACCAATCTGAAAATGAAGTGTAAATATTACACTGTTTTTCTAACGAATAAGGCAGGCTACACACAATCTAGCAGGGCCAATGCAATCATGGTGACAGAAAGCACCGCACTTCATGCACATAATCATGGCCTTCATGTTGCATGGACAACCATCCTCATTGTTGTCCCCTTTAATTTGTGGTGGCATTGCATGCATGCCTTGATTTGCTGGGTTCCCCTGCATGTTCATGGAGGCCATGCCATTCATGCCAGGCATTGGATTCATCTGGGCAACATTATTCATAGGCTGCATATTGTTCAGGGTCTGCATGTTATTTATGTGTGGCATGTTGTTCATCATCATGCGCATATTTGGTCTCACAGGCATGTTTGGATGCTGTGACGCAACTGGATGTTGCGGATGCTGGTGTTGCACTGATTGTGGGGGCATACTGGGGTTGTTATTGAGATTCTGAAAAGAATTGATAACACTGGAGACTGTTGTGACAGCTGGTTCATTTCCTGAGCCAGGACCTGTACCTGTACCAGGCCCAGTGCAGTTTGTAGTCAACTGTACTGAAGCTGCACTAGTTACAGGTGCTAGACTTTCCACTTGGTTTTCCTGGATGTTCTCTGATGATATGTCAGAGGACTGAGAGGCCCCAGCCCGTGTTGTGACATGCTGGTCACTGTCACAGCTACTTACACCTGGACTGGGGTCACCTTCGGATAAAAAATGCTGTCCAGCTGAAGTAAGTATAGTGGCTGGGGAGCCCTGAGCACTGCTTGTCTGCACAACAATGCGTGGGCCCACACTAGAAGGTCTTGGGGCCAGGGCTACCATGACACCACTCTTATTGGGTGGAGCACTGGCTGCTCGTGGAGGGTGCTGTGCATCACTGCTAGTTATGCCTTCTCCATTCACACTGGATATGTTCTTTAGCCTTAAAACTTGTAAACTGGAGACAGGTACAGTCTGTACGACTATCTGTTTTCCTCCAGTTGTGGGTCGCAGGATGGTGATCGGCCTGGAGGTGGCTGTTGGAGGGGCCATGCTGCCCTCGCAAACCTCATGCTGAAAAATGTACAGACTTAATTAGACACACAAAGCTTGGTAATACAGTAACAAATTTTTTTTTAAACTTTGCACCCAATTTAAGGGCAAAAGATCTAACTCATGAGATTAGTATATCAGTCTAAAGTCAGATATATATGATCCAGCAAAAATAGTAGTTCCCTGTATAAATAATATATATTTTCTGGTCATCAACTAAACAAATTGAACAACACATCAGTGAACTACATTACATAAAAAGAGCGTTTCTTATATACTCAAAACCATTCATTCTAAATGGGAAAGGAATACAACAATGATTGCTAAATCAATACAAATACTTATCTGATCAAAAAGTAACCATATATAGCAGAAAAAAGAAAATATATACAAGAGTACATAAATCATGCTCCAAAACTGTACTCCCTTTGAATATCCTTTAATCTGGTCATTCCTTGCCTCCAAACAGAACAAAATATACCTGTGATAACATTACTTTTATATGTACAGACAAACATGCAAGCAGGTGCCACACAAGCACACATATGTACATGCACTCACTCACATACACACACTCACACACATGCACACACACACTCACACAAGTACTTCTTGTCTTGAAACACTTACATGCATATACTGTATATCTAACATCAATGTTTCTAATTAAAAAGTCATAAAAATTAAATGTTTTTCTACAATAACTTAAATCTATGCTAAAATAAAAGCATATCTTTTCCTTTCATCCTCTGATGTGATCAACAAATAAAACAGTCAAATAATCCATGGCAGAAGTCAATATAACAGCGTTCTTTTGTGTACTACTGCATATAAATGGTCAAATGAGCATTTTTCATGGGCAGAGAAGGGTTTTTGTATTTAGTATCCCTTTAACCATAAGGGGTACTGGCTTTAACTAAGGCCCTTCAAAAGTTTCTGACACCAAATAAATGCACACATAAAATGACCTTTGTGTAGCCATACAAACAAAACACTACTCCTGGCTTCATAATTTGTATTAAGAAATGGATAACTGACAGTAGACATAAAAAGGACCACAACATATTCTCACAGCCCATCAAAGAAAATAAACAAATTCTACTTGTACTACAGGATCATCACAAATCTCAAGTACAGTCTCACCTGTAAAATGATAGAGTGGGAATTGGGTAAGCACACAGCTGAAGATGGGGCAGCCGAAAGCCGAGGTGTCGGCTGAGAATTATGGGTGATTCCCCCACCTATCACAGGTACTGCAGAAACTGTGAGGGGACTTGGGGAGTTAGGAGGGTTCAGGGATATGGGGGATATGTCAGAGGAATCAGACTGAGGATTGAGGTGATGCTGAGACTCCGCTGAAAATGACACAAGCAGTGGTCCACTGCTTGTACCAATGCTGCCACTACACCCACCACCACTACTGTCACTAATGCCTTCACTACTGTTATTACTTGGGTGAAGGACCAGCACCCTACTGCTAACTGGTGTTACACCACTTGGCTGAGACATCACTACCATGGTTGTTACAGGCTCCCCAAACTTGAAACTGCAGAGGCTCTCACTCACATTACTGATGCTTGCAACGCCAGACACACTCCCACCACTTCCTTCCCCATCACAACCAATGCTGCAGCTACCTACATCAGTACTATTCTGTCCTGAAACAATAACATTACTTTCTGGGATATTTGTAACTGTACTTGAGTCTCTCGTATAGTTGCCTCCAACACCACCACTTCCACCACTACCACTAACACTACTGCCACCACCAACACCACCACCACAAGTAATCCTTAGTTTACCATCAAGCAAAAGAGAGGAGGCCCTACTTGAAGAAGCCAAAGGTACCTGGGATGGGGTCGAGAGAGACTGAGGTGTGACCATTTGTCGTAGCACCATGGTCCCTGGTGTGCCCGCTATGGGTGGCATCACAGTGGTCCCAGCTGCACCACTGACACTGAGAGCCACCTGACGGACCATTCTTGGGCCACTGGTGATGAGTTGAGCCCCTTGTACAGGTGATGTGCTACTAGTGCTGTTACTGCTGGTGGTAGCAACAGCCTTGACCACAGTAATAGTCTGCACTTGGTTCTGTGGGGCAGCTTGCACCACCACCTGACTGTTAACAGGATTGGTCACAATAGTATTGCCACTGCTGACTGATGGAGCCACCACTGTCTGCCCACTGGTGCTAGGTTTGACATCAGCAAGTAAAGCTGCTGGAGTTTTGAGCTGAGCTTGTAACTGGTCCCTGTTCGGGCTGTTGGCAATGACAGCCTGGACGATTTCATACGATCTCTGGATGTTAACCCCTCCTGGAGGCCTGCTTCTGGTCACCTTCAAGGCTATGGTTCCTGCCCCTGACAAACCCTGAAAGATCACAAAAGCTTGGTATAGTAAAGGACTGACAACTGTGAACTATACCTAGCCCCAACTTCATATCATTAGTTGAAATAATCATGTTTCATTATCAAATGCAGCCCTTTACTTATGGATAAAACTGTCTTTAGTACAAAAGCTGGCAGGCTTAATTTCCATTTATAACAAGTAAAACGTAAAAGTTGCATGGTTAACTTTATAAATTCTGACGAGTGTTACCAGTTCTACTTATCAATGCATATTCACTCTCATGATAAATGGTCTATTTTAAGTGTATGACACTGTAAAGACATCTTGGCATATAAAAATATTAAAGCCCCACTAATATTATCTTAATCATACATTTTAGAAACTAATTTCCTGAAATCTTTTACATCTTAAGAAATTCAAATTCTTTATTGTGAAGGGGCCATTTATATACTTAAAACTTTCAAATTCACACAAAACAAGTAACAAATCTTTCTGAAACAAAAAGAAACAATAATTCATCTACAAACATTTCCCTTATTAAGGGGACTGTCCTAGATGGGAGTGGGGGATAGGTCAAATTGAGTTAGCGTATAGTATAGGTACATGAATGAGGAAACTACCAAGTTATGGCTAGTTCTCAGGCAGCACACGCGAGACCCGCTAAACACCTGGAGAGGTACACCGCTAATGAGCGCCCAGGTACACCTATGTGGACTTTTGCTTGTTGCAATCATGCATATAGCATTTAATTATGACATTGCACATAGATATGAGTTCATGAATGTTCAAAGAACACTTCTATACCAATATCAGAAAAAAAATATTTCTGATTTATAATGAAATATTTTGTAAAATATATCTAATAAAAAAAAAAAAAAGTAAGTTTTGTGTCCTTTTACAGACGAAATATGTTTCCATTGAGACTCCCTGGTAATATGTTGTAGTTTACGAAGTGATCTGTACATATACTGGGTAAGAAGCACTACTGTTTGCAAATAGCTGTATAAGTAAGAATTAAAGTATTTCCGTTAATATTCGCTCAATTATGGCATCAGTAAATTTGATTTGATTTGAAACTGAGCATTCAATACAAAGGGTACCTAAAAGTCAGATTTTGAACTTCAGAGATATAAGCGAGGTACTGATGACTTCAGACTGATGATAGTACACAGTAATACTTATTCTGAAATAAAAAACTTTATTCAACATTAAACTTGTTAGTGTGTGCAGTCTTCGTCTAGAGTTGAAAAAACTATCGCATTCATTTTGTGCGTTTCCGAAAAAAATATTACATTTTGACGTTACAGTAGGACTTAGGTACCAAAAATTCACAAATATCCAACCACACCTAGGTGTCTGCATGACTTTATGCACTTCTTAGTAAAGATGATGGGTGCAAATGGCTAATCAACAACTCTGTACTCATTTCCCATTGCAATCTGTTACTAATGACAATTACCAAAGAAAATGATAACCAGTATATTTTATACTCTTAGATATAAAAGTCGATGTAAGTCTATTCCCCCATGTGTGGAGCACGGGAAAAATTCAACTACTTCTGTAAATCTCGAAGTCCATATAATAAATTCATATGCTTTTAAAATTCTCAACACTGAACCACCATGTTGTATTCACACTAGGACTTTATAACTAGGATAATTCTGTACTGATATTGCCATCCACAGTTCTCCATTTCTTAAAAAAAAAAAGTTTAGACTAGGTGTCCCTATAGTTCAATGCATTATTTAACTTTTCAGACAACCATATCTACTTTTATATCCAACAAACAAAATTAAATACCTTTATAGGAAAGCGTCCCTAATGAAAATGATATTTCCGACTGACTTGGTAATAATCGCATCATAAAGTACACTAATCTTTTTTTTTTTTTTTTTATAAATATATACATATATATATATATATATATATATATATATATATATATATATATATATATATCATTAGATTTAGAGAAAAATAAGACAACGAAATTTGGCAAGTGGCCAAAATATAAAATATTATAAATAAAATATTTTATTTGTCTGTATGCAAACACACACACTAAGTTTTAAAAAATTAATCATCCTCATTTAGTAGGTCTACATCGACTTTTATAGCTAAAGGAATAAAATATATTAGTTATCCCTACAAACTGTTTTTTTCAATAATTGTCAACAGTAAAAGATTGCAATGGAAAACAAGTGTAGGGTTGTTGATTAGCCTTTTGCACCCATTATCTTTATAAAAGTGTTCCTTGAACATTCACCAACTCATATCTATGCACAATGTCATAATCAAATGCAGTATGCACAACTGAATCAAGCAAATGTCGACATAGGTGTACCTAGGCGCTCATTAGTGACATACCTCCCCAAGTGTTTAGTGGGTCTCACGTTGACTCCAAGAGAACTAACAACAGCAGGCCTTTGATACTTACTTGGTAGTTTCCTCATCCATGTACCTATACTACTTGCTAGCTAACACAATTTGACCCCTTGTCCCCCCCCCCCATCTGGAACAGTCTCCTTAAGCCACATCTACTTCAGTAAGGATAAGTTGGCATAAAATGCTGAATTGAGATGTCTTATAACATTATACATATAAAACTGGACACACTAGCAGTGAGTACAGGCCAAGTTTGGGAGTGTTGACACATGCAACTTGCCATACTGGAATTGGATGGCAAAAATATTCTGTGTACCAACTGTCACAAGCAGAAATGCATTTTATGACAATGTCCATAAAAGCATATCATTATTCAGTAAGGACACACAAAATGCATACTCCCAAACCCATCTGCCTGGGCCTGGCTGGACCTGCTCTATGCCAGTGGGGATATGGCCTTAGGCTCAGATCATGAAAATGTTGCAAGCAAATCTTTCTGTAAGACTTTTGGCTTACCTGAGGTGTTCTGACAGGTTTCACTCTAGAAGTAAGACTGGCTACCGACGATGTAGGCAGAGGCTGAACTACAGTATTTGCCACATGGGAGACTGGTGGGGCACTGGATGAAACCTCCACTGGCCGAGTCTGACCAGCTACCACAACTGTTCTGCTAGCTGGTGGACTCTGTGATGGGGCCAAAGAGAGAGAGGGCGAGACAACTTGTACAACTGGGGAAAGTCTTGAAGGTGAAGGCGAAGGTGAGACTCTTGTTACTGGGGATATTCTTGCTGCAGGAGACATCCTTGGGTTTGTGACCACCACTGCACTCCCTGCTGATGAGGGAGCACTTACAACCATAACTGATGTTGGCTTTATGGGAACCCCAGGAGCTCCTGTTGCAACAGTAGGATTGTTTATGCTGACACTACTAGAGACAACCTTAGGAGTTCCAGTTACTGATGTTGTTGGAACACGAGTTGTTCTGGGTGCTTCGCTCTGGCAACTGACAGGTGTAGTTAATATCTGGGCAGTTGCACTAGTTGGCCCTGGTTTTACAACAAAACTGTTTGTCACATCTGCATTTGACACACGGATTTTCTTTGAGGGCGTGGTTGTGGTGAGCGCTAGTCCATCTTTCCTCTTTAAGATATCCTTTGACAAGACAACAGAATCTACATTCACCACATGAGATTGCAGTGGCAACTTTTCCTCAGCTGAGAACACTGCATGAACACCGCTAGTCACTTCACTAAGATTGTTCTTACTGGCATGCAATGGTAATGAAGAACTAGTGAACAAAGATAATGAGTTTGGGGGAAGGGGTGAAGAACTTGGGACAAGGGGCAAGGTCACTGGAGTCGCAGTTGCCAAGCTTGGCGTTTGGGGTGCAGGCAAAGCACTGGGGAGCCCCAACAAAGAATTGGCAGATGGGTTAATGGAGCTAGCTTGACTTGCAGAACATCTGGAGAGTTCCTCAGCTAACTCCCTTTCTCTTTGCTTTCTCCTCTCTGCTCTTCTCTGGGTTCTCCTCTGAGCTCTTCTCTCGTTACGGGTTGCTATGTGCTCAAGCACCTTGGTTAGTTGGCTGATGTGTATATCGGAAAAGCTTGAAGTAAACGCTGGTGTTGTGTGTGACTCTTGTGGGGGTGACATGGAGACACTCCCACCAGAGGGGGAGGGAGGACTGCTTGAACTGGTTTCCCCTTCAGTGCTACACCAACCCTGCTTCACTCCCCATAGTGGTTCGAAGTGGGCAACCTGGAGGGAGAGAAAGAGAGAAAGAGAGGGAGGGAGAGAGACAGAGGGGGGGGGAGAGAGAGAGGGGGGGAGGGGGAAAGAGAGAGAGAGCGAGGGGGGGAAGAGAGCAAGAGAGAGAGATAGAGAGAGGGGGGGGAGGGGGAGAAATGTTTGTGCATCACATTTTAACCTTCAATACTTTAATAAATTTTCATCTTCTATAACTTCCATTTACAGAACATCATGTATTCAAATATCAAAAACAATAACAATATGTCCATTGTCTCAACACTAATAAATTTCAGCATACCTTCCATGGGTCTAACTTTGTACGTTCTCTCTCTGCTTCCACTTTTAACTTAACCTGGTTGTCATGAGTGAACTCTCCTTCACCCAGGCGACATCTCCAAGATTCACAAGCACGGCCAAAGAATTCATTATTGAGGCCCGTTGGAATAACTCTGCAGGGAGTGAGGGAGATTTAACAAAGAGGAACTAAAAATCTCAAGAAAAACAAGACATTCTCAAATCTGATGTAATTTTACATATATAAAGCACTCACTTGAGGGTGTCATCAGCCCCAACTGACTGATCAACCATTGGCAAAAGCTTGATCAGTCTGTGCTGATAAGCAGGAGGAAGGCTACCAAAGGTGTGTTTATTGAGGAGGGCTCTAAGGTTGACACTTGTAAGGATGGAGTCAGGTGTTTCCAAGTCCACATTTCCTTCCTTCGTTTGTGCCAACTGTGCCGCCGCAGATAATTTACGTTGAGACCTGCAACAATAAGGGGAGTGGCTTAAGTCTGATGAGTCACTAAAGCCTTAAGATGTTATACAAAAAATTAGTTTGTCTGCTAGTTATAGTATGAAACAAAATCAACTAAAGGCGTATTTTTCTGATCATGATAAAGGTATACTAACACCACTCACTTCCAAATTAAGGTTGATATGTGCACTTCCCATAATAGTATATATTAGGGGAAAACATAAAACAATCCTAGCACTCAATGTCAACCTTAATTTCTCCCCTCAAATCTAAAGTTTTCAAAGCCATGACCTACATTCCACACCCTCCATGTCAAAACTGTACAGCAATCAAACTGTATCCTAGCATAAGTACTTACCTTTTTCTGGGTTTGAAACCTGGGATGGCTGCCAGGTATGTCTGCATAGTAGTCATGGAGGGAGAGGATGCATCTCGTGCTGACGGTGATGACTGCGAGGCTGGGACACGTACCACTCTGGAAGCTGCAAAACAGTGTGAAGCAATACATTAAATTTTGTTATTTACATGCATTGAGATGATGAAATCCCAACAACAGCATTAACAATCATTTCAGGTAACTTCTTTTTCAATAAATCCAAGCAACAATAGACATAACATTGAATAATTATTAAATATACTTCTACATCAATTCCTGCAAGGGGAGCAGAGATTTAGGTCTGGACAACAAGAATGGGTTAAGCATTATTTTCAATTCATGTTGGTGTGACGACTTAACAAACATGCACGTTACTCCTAATAGCCGGAAGGCTATATGGTCTCCCTAAAGTTCACAAACCAAATATCCCTCTAAGACCCATTATTTCATCGATTGGTACTTTTAACTACAACACTGCAAAGTTCCTGGTTCCTATCATTTCCCCGTTAACTACCAATCAATATACCATTGAAAATTCCACAGCCTTTGCAAATGAAATAACCTCTCTTGACCTTGAACAACCCAGCACTATGGCGAGTTTTGATGTGGAATCGTTGTTCACGAATGTGCCACTTCTAGAAACCACAGAGATTATAGTTGACAACATACAAACCACCCATCTCAACAAATTTGGTTTAACAAAAGATAGCTTCAAGAAACTACTCAATATTGCAGCTCATCACTCTGTTTTCTCGTATAATGATGATCTTTATATGCAAACAGACGGAGTACCAATGGGTTCCCCACTT
>NC_091579.1:17376953-17379453 GCF_042767895.1 Penaeus vannamei
CCCACACTTAATATACCCCTTACGTCTACTCCGGGACATACTGATGGTGAAAGGACCATACCTGTTAGAAGTACACCTCAACGTAGCTCTACCAGACCATCAAGATTGTCTTGGGAACCATTAAACATAACAAGTGAGGAAAAAGTGAGCAGATAATGTTTGTGAAAACAGTGATCGCAGGTGTTGTAAGTGAAGTGTTGAATGAATCACGTGTGCAACAACAGAGTATAGTGGACTCTCTTCACCTACCTCGGCGAGAACTGCAAACCTTTGATGGTGATTCCTTGCGATATTGGCCATTTATAAGAAGTTTTCGGGCCATAGTGGATACAAAGAATATAGACTCGGCATCAAACCTGTCATGTTTGATGCAATACTGTAAAGGTAATGCCAGGAGGATACTTAATTGCTGTGAGACTATGGATCCAGGAGATGGATATGTTCAAGCACTGAAAATTTTAGAAGAAAGATATGGAAATAATTATGAAATTTCACAGAAGTGGATACAGAGGATTATAAACAGACCTAATTTAAAGGGACCCTCCGAGCTTAGAGATTTTGCTGATGACCTCAAGTTCTGTTATCAGACTTTAAAGAACATGGATCATGAGAAAGAGTTAGACAATGCAGCTAGTTTACAGGCCATCTGGAGGAAATTACCGCAGTACTTGCAAGACAGATGGTCTCATGAAAATCATATTATAAAGAAAGATCAGAAGCGAATACCCAAGTTGAAGGACCTGGTCGACTTCAGTATTGATGGAGCAGTAGAAGCTAATGACCCCATATTTTCTAGAGTTTCTTTCAGTGAGCTCAGAAGGGATAAAGAAATCAGTCATAAGGGAGCTGAGAAGAGGAGAATTGGAAGCTTTGCTGTGAAAGCCAGCTCAGTGAAAAAGCAGTCAGTTACATCTGAGAATAGAACACAGAATTCTGATGGCTGCCCTTGCTGTGGACAAGAACATTATATGACTCAGTGTTTACGATTCAAAGCCATGAAGATTAAGGATCGTAGGAACTTTGTGATGTCAAAAGCATTGTGTATAAATTGTTTTGCCCAGGGACATATAGGGAAAACCTGTCCCAGAAGTTTTGTATGCAACATTAGTGGATGTGGCCTCAAACACAAGTTTCTTCATATGCCAACTAGACTGCAGGTTGGTTATGTGGACAACACAGGTAATCCAATTCTAGTATCAGATCAGAATATATCAACCACATCATCATCAATCACAACAAATCAGAGCAGCCATTATGTTCGTACATGTGGAGGTAAACTTGCTATGCCAAAATTGTACCTGCAAGAGTGTGGCGTCCAGGCTCTGATGTCTACAATTGACACCTTTATGCTATGCTTGATCCTGGTAGTAACGCTACTTACTGCAGTGAGTTTCTGTGCAATCATTTAGGAATCCAAGGGAACTATGCGCAATTTTGGGAGTTAACCACACTTACACAGAACCGAATGTCTGTGGAAACAACAGCAGTGTCTTTGACTGTTTCCAGTGTGAACGAGGTTTAGTGACTTACAATCCAACATAGAAGCAACTGTGAGACCAAGTGTGAATATAGATCTCACAGGTAGATCAACACAAATGGATGTTGTGCAGTGGCCGCACCTTGGAGATTTGGATATACCAGAAGTGAAGGCAGACCAAGTGCACTTACTGATTGGCCAAGACTCTCCAGACTTGTTGCTGCCAACTGAAGGGTAAACAGGGAGAACCTTTTGCCTTGCTCACACCACTAGGCTGGGTCATAAATGGACCAGTGAACCCCTTTTTTGGTAAGTCGACTAATTTTTCATATTTGATACAGGCAAGTGTACCATTGGAAGGTGATATGAAGAGACTATGGGAGATAGAGGATGCCTTTGCAGAAGAGAAGGGCTGGTCAGTTAGTGATCAGAAAGCAATTTACAGGGAAAAAGTACACTCCAGGTGATAGAGGGACATTATGCATTGAGTATACCATTCAAGGCACAGGAAACCCAGTTTACCTGACAAAAAATTTCCCCACCCCAGAAGAGGTTAATATCATTAACCAAGCACCTTAACAAGGATGACACAATAAAAAAAAAATCTCTGGGAAAACCACAAACTGTTAAAAAAAAGGGGGTGCAGAAGTAATCCCCGAAAAAAAATTGCACCCCATGTGGCAAAATGTGGTATCTGCCCCAAAACCCCCCTGTGTTGAATCCAAAGAAACCAGAAAAGTGTCGCATTGTTTTTGACTGTGCTAAGTATGGTGGCTCTTCACTCAATGATCATGTGCATCAGGGAAGATTTGACCAAGGGAAACTTGTTGGTGTTCTGTTGAGATTCCGACAAGGAGCAGTGGGATTTATGGGGATAAAAGGGTCCATGTTTCATCAAGTGCGTGTTACCCCTAAAGGGGCAGAGACTCTTTCTTTTTTTGGGGGTTTTGGGGAACAAAAAACCCCCCAACCCCCACAGCCCTTTTCGAATGACAGCTCATATCTTTGGAGGAGTATGGACCC
>NC_091579.1:17385731-17395731 GCF_042767895.1 Penaeus vannamei
TACAATAAACGAAGTACTAAAAAATGATGGGCAATTCTAAACACATTGGTACATCTGTTAAGAAGTCCTTTTAAAAAGTGCACCATCACCATTGTACTGTTATCACAATACATACTTTTCCAAATGCATCAACTGTCTGTTGTCATGTGTTTAAATGCTAATCCACAAGGACCATTTTTTCTTTTCCTTAGAGGTGACGAGTTCTCACAGAGGACCCACAGCCCCTATTCAATCAGTCTAAGCAAACAGTTATAAGAGTAGTTATGACGCATTTTCTTTTCTCCCGCCAGTTGTATTCGCCCCCTAAAAACGACAAACAAAGGCATGAGTGACCGGCTCATCAGTTCCTGAGATATCCATTTCACAATTATCTTTGAGGTTTCATCACTGCCACTGAAGTCACTGGTTCTTTCCTACCTTTTGGCAGAAATTTCTAGGTCAAATTATGTATGATTTTTTTTTCTCTCTCTAAAATACTTTGTCTTACAAATGCCTGCATAGCAAGTCTTATAACATGCCAAATTGTAATCCTAGGCACTAAATTAGTTCAGTAACTAATATGCATCCCTTTCATCATGGAATCATCCCTGAAAACAAATGAGGAAAAAAATTCCCTTCATTTACCAAAATGAGGTGTAACTGTGTTGACCAATCTGAAAATGAAGTGTAAATATTACACTGTTTTTCTAACGAATAAGGCAGGCTACACACAATCTAGCAGGGCCAATGCAATCATGGTGACAGAAAGCACCGCACTTCATGCACATAATCATGGCCTTCATGTTGCATGGACAACCATCCTCATTGTTGTCCCCTTTAATTTGTGGTGGCATTGCATGCATGCCTTGATTTGCTGGGTTCCCCTGCATGTTCATGGAGGCCATGCCATTCATGCCAGGCATTGGATTCATCTGGGCAACATTATTCATAGGCTGCATATTGTTCAGGGTCTGCATGTTATTTATGTGTGGCATGTTGTTCATCATCATGCGCATATTTGGTCTCACAGGCATGTTTGGATGCTGTGACGCAACTGGATGTTGCGGATGCTGGTGTTGCACTGATTGTGGGGGCATACTGGGGTTGTTATTGAGATTCTGAAAAGAATTGATAACACTGGAGACTGTTGTGACAGCTGGTTCATTTCCTGAGCCAGGACCTGTACCTGTACCAGGCCCAGTGCAGTTTGTAGTCAACTGTACTGAAGCTGCACTAGTTACAGGTGCTAGACTTTCCACTTGGTTTTCCTGGATGTTCTCTGATGATATGTCAGAGGACTGAGAGGCCCCAGCCCGTGTTGTGACATGCTGGTCACTGTCACAGCTACTTACACCTGGACTGGGGTCACCTTCGGATAAAAAATGCTGTCCAGCTGAAGTAAGTATAGTGGCTGGGGAGCCCTGAGCACTGCTTGTCTGCACAACAATGCGTGGGCCCACACTAGAAGGTCTTGGGGCCAGGGCTACCATGACACCACTCTTATTGGGTGGAGCACTGGCTGCTCGTGGAGGGTGCTGTGCATCACTGCTAGTTATGCCTTCTCCATTCACACTGGATATGTTCTTTAGCCTTAAAACTTGTAAACTGGAGACAGGTACAGTCTGTACGACTATCTGTTTTCCTCCAGTTGTGGGTCGCAGGATGGTGATCGGCCTGGAGGTGGCTGTTGGAGGGGCCATGCTGCCCTCGCAAACCTCATGCTGAAAAATGTACAGACTTAATTAGACACACAAAGCTTGGTAATACAGTAACAAATTTTTTTTTAAACTTTGCACCCAATTTAAGGGCAAAAGATCTAACTCATGAGATTAGTATATCAGTCTAAAGTCAGATATATATGATCCAGCAAAAATAGTAGTTCCCTGTATAAATAATATATATTTTCTGGTCATCAACTAAACAAATTGAACAACACATCAGTGAACTACATTACATAAAAAGAGCGTTTCTTATATACTCAAAACCATTCATTCTAAATGGGAAAGGAATACAACAATGATTGCTAAATCAATACAAATACTTATCTGATCAAAAAGTAACCATATATAGCAGAAAAAAGAAAATATATACAAGAGTACATAAATCATGCTCCAAAACTGTACTCCCTTTGAATATCCTTTAATCTGGTCATTCCTTGCCTCCAAACAGAACAAAATATACCTGTGATAACATTACTTTTATATGTACAGACAAACATGCAAGCAGGTGCCACACAAGCACACATATGTACATGCACTCACTCACATACACACACTCACACACATGCACACACACACTCACACAAGTACTTCTTGTCTTGAAACACTTACATGCATATACTGTATATCTAACATCAATGTTTCTAATTAAAAAGTCATAAAAATTAAATGTTTTTCTACAATAACTTAAATCTATGCTAAAATAAAAGCATATCTTTTCCTTTCATCCTCTGATGTGATCAACAAATAAAACAGTCAAATAATCCATGGCAGAAGTCAATATAACAGCGTTCTTTTGTGTACTACTGCATATAAATGGTCAAATGAGCATTTTTCATGGGCAGAGAAGGGTTTTTGTATTTAGTATCCCTTTAACCATAAGGGGTACTGGCTTTAACTAAGGCCCTTCAAAAGTTTCTGACACCAAATAAATGCACACATAAAATGACCTTTGTGTAGCCATACAAACAAAACACTACTCCTGGCTTCATAATTTGTATTAAGAAATGGATAACTGACAGTAGACATAAAAAGGACCACAACATATTCTCACAGCCCATCAAAGAAAATAAACAAATTCTACTTGTACTACAGGATCATCACAAATCTCAAGTACAGTCTCACCTGTAAAATGATAGAGTGGGAATTGGGTAAGCACACAGCTGAAGATGGGGCAGCCGAAAGCCGAGGTGTCGGCTGAGAATTATGGGTGATTCCCCCACCTATCACAGGTACTGCAGAAACTGTGAGGGGACTTGGGGAGTTAGGAGGGTTCAGGGATATGGGGGATATGTCAGAGGAATCAGACTGAGGATTGAGGTGATGCTGAGACTCCGCTGAAAATGACACAAGCAGTGGTCCACTGCTTGTACCAATGCTGCCACTACACCCACCACCACTACTGTCACTAATGCCTTCACTACTGTTATTACTTGGGTGAAGGACCAGCACCCTACTGCTAACTGGTGTTACACCACTTGGCTGAGACATCACTACCATGGTTGTTACAGGCTCCCCAAACTTGAAACTGCAGAGGCTCTCACTCACATTACTGATGCTTGCAACGCCAGACACACTCCCACCACTTCCTTCCCCATCACAACCAATGCTGCAGCTACCTACATCAGTACTATTCTGTCCTGAAACAATAACATTACTTTCTGGGATATTTGTAACTGTACTTGAGTCTCTCGTATAGTTGCCTCCAACACCACCACTTCCACCACTACCACTAACACTACTGCCACCACCAACACCACCACCACAAGTAATCCTTAGTTTACCATCAAGCAAAAGAGAGGAGGCCCTACTTGAAGAAGCCAAAGGTACCTGGGATGGGGTCGAGAGAGACTGAGGTGTGACCATTTGTCGTAGCACCATGGTCCCTGGTGTGCCCGCTATGGGTGGCATCACAGTGGTCCCAGCTGCACCACTGACACTGAGAGCCACCTGACGGACCATTCTTGGGCCACTGGTGATGAGTTGAGCCCCTTGTACAGGTGATGTGCTACTAGTGCTGTTACTGCTGGTGGTAGCAACAGCCTTGACCACAGTAATAGTCTGCACTTGGTTCTGTGGGGCAGCTTGCACCACCACCTGACTGTTAACAGGATTGGTCACAATAGTATTGCCACTGCTGACTGATGGAGCCACCACTGTCTGCCCACTGGTGCTAGGTTTGACATCAGCAAGTAAAGCTGCTGGAGTTTTGAGCTGAGCTTGTAACTGGTCCCTGTTCGGGCTGTTGGCAATGACAGCCTGGACGATTTCATACGATCTCTGGATGTTAACCCCTCCTGGAGGCCTGCTTCTGGTCACCTTCAAGGCTATGGTTCCTGCCCCTGACAAACCCTGAAAGATCACAAAAGCTTGGTATAGTAAAGGACTGACAACTGTGAACTATACCTAGCCCCAACTTCATATCATTAGTTGAAATAATCATGTTTCATTATCAAATGCAGCCCTTTACTTATGGATAAAACTGTCTTTAGTACAAAAGCTGGCAGGCTTAATTTCCATTTATAACAAGTAAAACGTAAAAGTTGCATGGTTAACTTTATAAATTCTGACGAGTGTTACCAGTTCTACTTATCAATGCATATTCACTCTCATGATAAATGGTCTATTTTAAGTGTATAACACTGTAAAGACATCTTGGCATATAAAAATATTAAAGCCCCACTAATATTATCTTAATCATACATTTTAGAAACTAATTTCCTGAAATCTTTTACATCTTAAGAAATTCAAATTCTTTATTGTGAAGGGGCCATTTATATACTTAAAACTTTCAAATTCACACAAAACAAGTAACAAATCTTTCTGAAACAAAAAGAAACAATAATTCATCTACAAACATTTCCCTTATTAAGGGGACTGTCCTAGATGGGAGTGGGGGATAGGTCAAATTGAGTTAGCGTATAGTATAGGTACATGAATGAGGAAACTACCAAGTTATGGCTAGTTCTCAGGCAGCACACGCGAGACCCGCTAAACACCTGGAGAGGTACACCGCTAATGAGCGCCCAGGTACACCTATGTGGACTTTTGCTTGTTGCAATCATGCATATAGCATTTAATTATGACATTGCACATAGATATGAGTTCATGAATGTTCAAAGAACACTTCTATACCAATATCAGAAAAAAAATATTTCTGATTTATAATGAAATATTTTGTAAAATATATCTAATAAAAAAAAAAAAAGGTAAGTTTTGTGTCCTTTTACAGACGAAATATGTTTCCATTGAGACTCCCTGGTAATATGTTGTAGTTTACGAAGTGATCTGTACATATACTGGGTAAGAAGCACTACTGTTTGCAAATAGCTGTATAAGTAAGAATTAAAGTATTTCCGTTAATATTCGCTCAATTATGGCATCAGTAAATTTGATTTGATTTGAAACTGAGCATTCAATACAAAGGGTACCTAAAAGTCAGATTTTGAACTTCAGAGATATAAGCGAGGTACTGATGACTTCAGACTGATGATAGTACACAGTAATACTTATTCTGAAATAAAAAACTTTATTCAACATTAAACTTGTTAGTGTGTGCAGTCTTCGTCTAGAGTTGAAAAAACTATCGCATTCATTTTGTGCGTTTCCGAAAAAAATATTACATTTTGACGTTACAGTAGGACTTAGGTACCAAAAATTCACAAATATCCAACCACACCTAGGTGTCTGCATGACTTTATGCACTTCTTAGTAAAGATGATGGGTGCAAATGGCTAATCAACAACTCTGTACTCATTTCCCATTGCAATCTGTTACTAATGACAATTATCAAAGAAAATGATAACCAGTATATTTTATACTCTTAGATATAAAAGTCGATGTAAGTCTATTCCCCCATGTGTGGAGCACGGGAAAAATTCAACTACTTCTGTAAATCTCGAAGTCCATATAATAAATTCATATGCTTTTAAAATTCTCAACACTGAACCACCATGTTGTATTCACACTAGGACTTTATAACTAGGATAATTCTGTACTGATATTGCCATCCACAGTTCTCCATTTCTTAAAAAAAAAAAGTTTAGACTAGGTGTCCCTATAGTTCAATGCATTATTTAACTTTTCAGACAACCATATCTACTTTTATATCCAACAAACAAAATTAAATACCTTTATAGGAAAGCGTCCCTAATGAAAATGATATTTCCGACTGACTTGGTAATAATCGCATCATAAAGTACACTAATCTTTTTTTTTTTTTTTTTATAAATATATACATATATATATATATATATATATATATATATATATATATATATATATATATATATCATTAGATTTAGAGAAAAATAAGACAACGAAATTTGGCAAGTGGCCAAAATATAAAATATTATAAATAAAATATTTTATTTGTCTGTATGCAAACACACACACTAAGTTTTAAAAAATTAATCATCCTCATTTAGTAGGTCTACATCGACTTTTATAGCTAAAGGAATAAAATATATTAGTTATCCCTACAAACTGTTTTTTTCAATAATTGTCAACAGTAAAAGATTGCAATGGAAAACAAGTGTAGGGTTGTTGATTAGCCTTTTGCACCCATTATCTTTATAAAAGTGTTCCTTGAACATTCACCAACTCATATCTATGCACAATGTCATAATCAAATGCAGTATGCACAACTGAATCAAGCAAATGTCGACATAGGTGTACCTAGGCGCTCATTAGTGACATACCTCCCCAAGTGTTTAGTGGGTCTCACGTTGACTCCAAGAGAACTAACAACAGCAGGCCTTTGATACTTACTTGGTAGTTTCCTCATCCATGTACCTATACTACTTGCTAGCTAACACAATTTGACCCCTTGTCCCCCCCCCCCATCTGGAACAGTCTCCTTAAGCCACATCTACTTCAGTAAGGATAAGTTGGCATAAAATGCTGAATTGAGATGTCTTATAACATTATACATATAAAACTGGACACACTAGCAGTGAGTACAGGCCAAGTTTGGGAGTGTTGACACATGCAACTTGCCATACTGGAATTGGATGGCAAAAATATTCTGTGTACCAACTGTCACAAGCAGAAATGCATTTTATGACAATGTCCATAAAAGCATATCATTATTCAGTAAGGACACACAAAATGCATACTCCCAAACCCATCTGCCTGGGCCTGGCTGGACCTGCTCTATGCCAGTGGGGATATGGCCTTAGGCTCAGATCATGAAAATGTTGCAAGCAAATCTTTCTGTAAGACTTTTGGCTTACCTGAGGTGTTCTGACAGGTTTCACTCTAGAAGTAAGACTGGCTACCGACGATGTAGGCAGAGGCTGAACTACAGTATTTGCCACATGGGAGACTGGTGGGGCACTGGATGAAACCTCCACTGGCCGAGTCTGACCAGCTACCACAACTGTTCTGCTAGCTGGTGGACTCTGTGATGGGGCCAAAGAGAGAGAGGGCGAGACAACTTGTACAACTGGGGAAAGTCTTGAAGGTGAAGGCGAAGGTGAGACTCTTGTTACTGGGGATATTCTTGCTGCAGGAGACATCCTTGGGTTTGTGACCACCACTGCACTCCCTGCTGATGAGGGAGCACTTACAACCATAACTGATGTTGGCTTTATGGGAACCCCAGGAGCTCCTGTTGCAACAGTAGGATTGTTTATGCTGACACTACTAGAGACAACCTTAGGAGTTCCAGTTACTGATGTTGTTGGAACACGAGTTGTTCTGGGTGCTTCGCTCTGGCAACTGACAGGTGTAGTTAATATCTGGGCAGTTGCACTAGTTGGCCCTGGTTTTACAACAAAACTGTTTGTCACATCTGCATTTGACACACGGATTTTCTTTGAGGGCGTGGTTGTGGTGAGCGCTAGTCCATCTTTCCTCTTTAAGATATCCTTTGACAAGACAACAGAATCTACATTCACCACATGAGATTGCAGTGGCAACTTTTCCTCAGCTGAGAACACTGCATGAACACCGCTAGTCACTTCACTAAGATTGTTCTTACTGGCATGCAATGGTAATGAAGAACTAGTGAACAAAGATAATGAGTTTGGGGGAAGGGGTGAAGAACTTGGGACAAGGGGCAAGGTCACTGGAGTCGCAGTTGCCAAGCTTGGCGTTTGGGGTGCAGGCAAAGCACTGGGGAGCCCCAACAAAGAATTGGCAGATGGGTTAATGGAGCTAGCTTGACTTGCAGAACATCTGGAGAGTTCCTCAGCTAACTCCCTTTCTCTTTGCTTTCTCCTCTCTGCTCTTCTCTGGGTTCTCCTCTGAGCTCTTCTCTCGTTACGGGTTGCTATGTGCTCAAGCACCTTGGTTAGTTGGCTGATGTGTATATCGGAAAAGCTTGAAGTAAACGCTGGTGTTGTGTGTGACTCTTGTGGGGGTGACATGGAGACACTCCCACCAGAGGGGGAGGGAGGACTGCTTGAACTGGTTTCCCCTTCAGTGCTACACCAACCCTGCTTCACTCCCCATAGTGGTTCGAAGTGGGCAACCTGGAGGGAGAGAAAGAGAGAAAGAGAGGGAGGGAGAGAGACAGAGGGGGGGGGAGAGAGAGAGGGGGGGAGGGGGAAAGAGAGAGAGAGCGAGGGGGGGAAGAGAGCAAGAGAGAGAGATAGAGAGAGGGGGGGGAGGGGGAGAAATGTTTGTGCATCACATTTTAACCTTCAATATTTTAATAAATTTTCATCTTCTATAACTTCCATTTACAGAACATCATGTATTCAAATATCAAAAACAATAACAATATATCCATTGTCTCAACACTAATAAATTTCAGCATACCTTCCATGGGTCTAACTTTGTACGTTCTCTCTCTGCTTCCACTTTTAACTTAACCTGGTTGTCATGAGTGAACTCTCCTTCACCCAGGCGACATCTCCAGGATTCACAAGCACGGCCAAAGAATTCATTATTGAGGCCCGTTGGAATAACTCTGCAGGGAGTGAGGGAGATTTAACAAAGAGGAACTAAAAATCTCAAGAAAAACAAGACATTCTCAAATCTGATGTAATTTTACATATATAAAGCACTCACTTGAGGGTGTCATCAGCCCCAACTGACTGATCAACCATTGGCAAAAGCTTGATCAGTCTGTGCTGATAAGCAGGAGGAAGGCTACCAAAGGTGTGTTTATTGAGGAGGGCTCTAAGGTTGACACTTGTAAGGATGGAGTCAGGTGTTTCCAAGTCCACATTTCCTTCCTTCGTTTGTGCCAACTGTGCCGCCGCAGATAATTTACGTTGAGACCTGCAACAATAAGGGGAGTGGCTTAAGTCTGATGAGTCACTAAAGCCTTAAGATGTTATACAAAAAATTAGTTTGTCTGCTAGTTATAGTATGAAACAAAATCAACTAAAGGCGTATTTTTCTGATCATGATAAAGGTATACTAACACCACTCACTTCCAAATTAAGGTTGATATGTGCACTTCCCATAATAGTATATATTAGGGGAAAACATAAAACAATCCTAGCACTCAATGTCAACCTTAATTTCTCCCCTCAAATCTAAAGTTTTCAAAGCCATGACCTACATTCCACACCCTCCATGTCAAAACTGTACAGCAATCAAACTGTATCCTAGCATAAGTACTTACCTTTTTCTGGGTTTGAAACCTGGGATGGCTGCCAGGTATGTCTGCATAGTAGTCATGGAGGGAGAGGATGCATCTCGTGCTGACGGTGATGACTGCGAGGCTGGGACACGTACCACTCTGGAAGCTGCAAAACAGTGTGAAGCAATACATTAAATTTTGTTATTTACATGCATTGAGATGATGAAATCCCAACAACAGCATTAACAATCATTTCAGGTAACTTCTTTTTCAATAAATCCAAGCAACAATAGACATAACATTGAATAATTATTAAATATACTTCTACATCAATTCCTGCAAGGGGAGCAGAGATTTAGGTCTGGACAACAAGAATGGGTTAAGCATTATTTTCAATTCATGTTGGTGTGACGACTTAACAAACATGCACGTTACTCCTAATAGCCGGAAGGCTATATGGTCTCCCTAAAGTTCACAAACCAAATATCCCTCTAAGACCCATTATTTCATCGATTGGTACTTTTAACTACAACACTGCAAAGTTCCTGGTTCCTATCATTTCCCCGTTAACTACCAATCAATATACCATTGAAAATTCCACAGCCTTTGCAAATGAAATAACCTCTCTTGACCTTGAACAACCCAGCACTATGGCGAGTTTTGATGTGGAATCGTTGTTCACGAATGTGCCACTTCTAGAAACCACAGAGATTATAGTTGACAACATACAAACCACCCATCTCAACAAATTTGGTTTAACAAAAGA
>NC_091579.1:17403231-17408231 GCF_042767895.1 Penaeus vannamei
CTGAAAGTTTTGAACAAGTCATTTACACATGGATTGCAGGTGAAGAGGACGAGGAAAAGAAAGTGGCAGACAACATCCTGGTGGCAGATGAAGAGGATGATTTCATCACCAACAAACCCCTCATTGTTCCTGACATGGCAGCATTGGAAGAAGAGTATCGTAAAACAGCACAAGCTCTTGCTGACATTGAAAGGGCTAGAGCATTAGAAGAAGAAATATACAAGATGAAGCTCAAGGCTCAGATGTATAATCGCCAACTGCAACAGGAGAAATACCAAAATGAAGTCCGATTGCAGAAAGAAAGACAAGATGATCTGGTTAAACAACAGTGCCTGGAAGAGGAACTGGAGCAACGAGAAATACATACCAAAACCAAAGGCATGGGTCCCACACTTAATATACCCCTTACGTCTACTCCGGGACATACTGATGGTGAAAGGACCATACCTGTTAGAAGTACACCTCAACGTAGCTCTACCAGACCATCAAGATTGTCTTGGGAACCATTAAACATAACAAGTGAGGAAAGTGAGCAGATAATGTTTGTGAAAACAGTGATCGCAGGTGTTGTAAGTGAAGTGTTGAATGAATCACGTGTGCAACAACAGAGTATAGTGGACTCTCTTCAGCTACCTCGTCGAGAACTGCAAACCTTTGATGGTGATTCCTTGCGATATTGGCCATTTATAAGAAGTTTTCGGGCCATAGTGGATACAAAGAATATAGACTCGGCATCAAACCTGTCATGTTTGATGCAATACTGTAAAGGTAATGCCAGGAGGATACTTAATTGCTGTGAGACTATGGATCCAGGAGATGGATATGTTCAAGCACTGAAAATTTTAGAAGAAAGATATGGAAATAATTATGAAATTTCACATAAGTGGATACAGAGGATTATAAACAGACCTAATTTAAAGGGACCCTCCAAGCTTAGAGATTTTGCTGATGACCTCAAGTTCTGTTATCAGACTTTAAAGAACATGGATCATGAGAAAGAGTTAGACAATGCAGCTAGTTTACAGGCCATCTGGAGGAAATTACCGCAGTACTTGCAAGACAGATGGTCTCATGAAAATCATATTATAAAGAAAGATCAGAAGCGAATACCCAAGTTGAAGGACCTGGTCGACTTCAGTATTGATGGAGCAGAAGAAGCTAATGACCCCATATTTTCTAGAGTTTCTTTCAGTGAGCTCAGAAGGGATAAAGAAATCAGTCATAAGGGAGCTGAGAAGAGGAGAATTGGAAGCTTTGCTGTGAAAGCCAGCTCAGTGAAAAAGCAGTCAGTTACATCTGAGAATAGAACACAGAATTCTGATGGCTGCCCTTGCTGTGGACAAGAACATTATATGACTCAGTGTTTACGATTCAAAGCCATGAAGATTAAGGATCGTAGGAACTTTGTGATGTCAAAAGCATTGTGTATAAATTGTTTTGCCCAGGGACATATAGGGAAAACCTGTCCCAGAAGTTTTGTATGCAACATTAGTGGATGTGGCCTCAAACACAAGTTTCTTCATATGCCAACTAGACTGCAGGTTGGTTATGTGGACAACACAGGTAATCCAATTCTAGTATCAGATCAGAATATATCAACCACATCATCATCAATCACAACAAATCAGAGCAGCCATTATGTTCGTACATGTGGAGGTAAACTTGCTATGCCAATTGTACCTGCAAGAGTGTGGCGTCCAGGCTCTGATGTCTACATTGACACTTATGCTATGCTTGATCCTGGTAGTAACGCTACTTACTGCAGTGAGTTTCTGTGCAATCATTTAGGAATCCAAGGAACTATGCGCAATTTGGAGTTAACCACACTTACACAGAACCGAATGTCTGTGGAAACAACAGCAGTGTCTTTGACTGTTTCCAGTGTGAACGAGGTTAGTGACTTACAATCCAACATAGAAGCAACTGTGAGACCAAGTGTGAATATAGATCTCACAGGTAGATCAACACAAATGGATGTTGTGCAGTGGCCGCACCTTGGAGATTTGGATATACCAGAAGTGAAGGCAGACCAAGTGCACTTACTGATTGGCCAAGACTCTCCAGACTTGTTGCTGCCAACTGAGGTAAACAGGGAGAACCTTTTGCCTTGCTCACACCACTAGGCTGGGTCATAAATGGACCAGTGAACCCTTTTGGTAAGTCGACTAATTTTTCATATTTGATACAGGCAAGTGTACCATTGGAAGGTGATATGAAGAGACTATGGGAGATAGAGGATGCCTTTGCAGAAGAGAAGGGCTGGTCAGTTAGTGATCAGAAAGCAGTTGACACATGGATCAGTACACTCCAGGTGATAGAGGGACATTATGCATTGAGTATACCATTCAAGGCACAGCGACCTAGTTTACCTGACAACAAATTCCTAGCCGAGAAGAGGTTAATATCATTAACCAAGCACCTTAACAAGGATGACACAATAAAAAGAAAATACTCTGAAGAAATCCACAAACTGTTAAAAAAAAGGATATGCAGAAGTAATCCCTGAAAAAGACTTGCACCGCCATGATGGCAAAGTGTGGTATCTGCCGCACCACCCTGTGTTGAATCCAAAGAAACCAGAAAAGTGTCGCATTGTTTTTGACTGTGCTAAGTATGGTGGCTCTTCACTCAATGATCATGTGCATCAGGGACCAGATTTGACCAATGGACTTGTTGGTGTTCTGTTGAGATTCCGACAAGGAGCAGTGGGATTTATGGCGGATATAGAGTCCATGTTTCATCAAGTGCGTGTTACCCCTGAAGACAGAGACTCACTTCGCTTTCTGTGGTTTGAGAACAAAAACACATCACAACCCCTACAGACCTTACGAATGACAGCTCATATCTTTGGAGGAGTATGGAGCCCGAGCTGTGCAAATTATGCCCTTCAAAAGGTAGTTGAAGAGTATCGCAACATTTATTCAGAAGAAGTACTGAACACAGTTCTTCGCAACTTTTAGGTGGACGACTGCCTGAAGTCTGCAAATAGTGTTGAGTCTGCTATAGTTTTGACAAAGCAAGTTAAAGAGCTGAATAGAAGGGGATTTCATCTTACTAAATATATTTCTTCATCACCAGAACTGCTGAAGCATATACCAAAGGAGGACAGAGGAAAATCTTTGATATCTCTGCAGTTGAATTTGGAGGATCAATCCACGGAGAGAGCTCTAGGTATGCTGTGGCATATTAATACTGATTATTTAGGATTTGATGTACAAGTGATGCATAACAGAACCAAAACTAAAAGGAATGAGCTCAGTACACTTAGCACTGTGTTTGACCCTCTAGGATATGTCAGTCCATCCATATTACAAACTAGGAGAATATTTCAGCAATTGTGCAGACTACAAAAAGGCTGGGGTGAACCACTTCCCATGGAACTGGAGGAAAAATGGTGGTTAGCTGATTTGCCAGAGATTAAAAGGTTGAAGGTTCCCAGGTGCTTAAATCCAACAGATTTAACTATAAAGAAGGCACAACATAATTTTTCAGATACATCAAGTATGGGTATGGTGTTGCATCATACCTAAGAGTAACACTTGAGGATAACTCTGTGTATATTAACTTGATTATGGCTAAGTCACGTCTCGCACCCCTGAAAGGTTCTACAATCCCAAGACTAGAACTAGCTGGAGCTCTAGAAGCTGTAAGGCTTGATAAAATTCTAACTAAAGAAATCTGCATCAGATTTGCTGAGGAATGATAGGTGGGTTCATGGTCCAAATTTCTTACAGTGTGAAGAACATAAATGGCCTGTGCAACCACTGTTTAGATGTTCAGAATTGGAAGAATTCTTAGAACTGAAGGCAAGTCCAGTGGTTTGCAGTATAAAAAGTAATGCTGATCATACTTGTAAGTTACTAAACTACTACTCATCGTGAAAAGAAAGCTGTGGCGTGGTACATTAGACTTAAACATTTCTTAAAAAGAAAACCAAGGTTGGGACCTATAACAGTAAAAGAGTTCAAGGAAGCAGAGAGAAATATTATTTTGTATGTACAGAAGACTCTCCCAAAGGATTCTTTACAGTTAAAGAAGCTAAATCCAATCAAAGGTGATGATGATTTGCTGAGAGTGGGAGGCAGATTAACAAATTCTCAACTTGAAGAAGATGCAAAACACCCAGTGATTCTTCCACATGCCCACAATATTTCAAGATTGATTGTTGAAAGCTGTCACTTAAATACTGGAAATGCTGGAGTGGAACGTGTATTAGCTGAAATCAGGAGAAAGTTCTGGATTTTAAAAGGAAGGAAGTTAGTGAAAAGTGTAGTGTATTCCTGTGTGACTTGCAAAAAGATGTTTGGTAAGACAGTACACCAGCAAATGGCAAACCTTCCTGAATCTTGTGTTATAGCTTATGAACCACCATTCAGTAGAGTAGGAGTGGACTATTTTGGGCCATTCTTAGTAAAGAAAGGGCGTTCCAAGATGAAGAGGTATGGCTGTATATTTACGTGTTTTGCCACACGTGCCATACACATTGAAGTAGCATTTTCATTGGACACAGATAGTTTCATTCCTGCGTTAGAAAGATTTATAGCAAGGAGAGGAGAACCTAAAGAAATCTGGTCAGATAATGGCACAAACTTTGTTGGAGCACATCGAGAATTGAAGAAAGCTATCCAGGAATGGAATCAAGACCAGATTCATGCTCATTTATTGAAGAAAGAAATAGACTGGAAGTTCAATCCACCAGCTGCATCACACATGGGTGGAGTATGGGAACGACAAATACGGACCATTCGAAGAGTGCTGTCAAGTATGATCATACAGCAGGTGCTAGATGATGAAGCCATAATAACGTTAATGACTGTAGTGGAAGGTATCATAAACAACCGACCCATCACGAAGCTGTCCGAGGACCCAAGAGATGCTAGACCTCTAACACCGAACCACATGCTGATGCTGCGTTCAGGACCTTTATTACCACCTGGACAGTTTGTTGAAAAGGATCAATATAGAAGACGCTGGAAACAAGTCCAGTACCTGGCTGATGT
>NC_091579.1:17424142-17429142 GCF_042767895.1 Penaeus vannamei
CATACTTGACAGCACTCTTCGAATGGTCCGTATTTGTGGTTCCCACACTCCACCCATGTGTGATGCAGCTGGTGGATTGAACTTCCAGTCTATTTCTTACTTCAATAAATGAGCATGAATCTGGTCTTGATTCCATTCCTGGATAGCTCTCTTCAATTCTTGAGGTGCTCCAACAAAGTTTGTGCCATTATCTGACCAGATTTCTTTAAGTTCTCCTCTCCTTGCTATAAATCTTTCTAACGCATGAATGAAACTATCTGTGTCCAATGAAAATGCTACTTCAATGTGTATGGCACGTGTGGCAAAACACGTAAATATACAACCATACCTCTTCATCTTGGAACGCCCTTTCTTTACTAAGAATGACCCAAAATAGTCCACTTCCACTCTACTGAATGGTGGTTCATAAGCTATAACACGAGATTCAGGAAGGTTTGCCATTTGCTGGTGTACTGTCTTACCAAACATATTTTTGCAAGTCACACAGGAATACACTACACTTTTCACTAACTTCCTTCCTTTTAAAATCCAGAACTTTCTCCTGATTTCAGCTAATACACGTTCCACTCCAGCATGTCCAGTATTTAAGTGACAGCTTTCAACAATCAATCTTGAAATATGGTGGGCATGTGGAAGAATCACTGGATGTTTTGCATCTTCTTCAAGTTGAGAATTTGCTAATCTGCCTCCCACTCTCAGCAAATCATCATCTCCTTTGATTGGATTTAGCTTCTTTAAATGTAAAGGTTCCTTTGGGAGAGTCTTCTGTATATACAAAATAATATTTCTCTCTGCTTCCTTGAACTCTTTTACTGTTATAGGTCCCAACCTTGGTTTCCTTTTTAAGAAATGTTTAAGTCTAATGTACCACGCCACAGCTTTCTTCATTTTAAACCACGATGAGTAGTAGTTTAGTAACTTACAAGTATGATCAGCATTACTTTTTATACTGCAAACCACTGGACTTGCCTTCATTTCTAAGAATTCTTCCAATTCTGAACATCTAAACAGTGGTTGCACAGGCCATTTATGTTCTTCACACTGTAAGAAATTTGGACCATGAACCCACCTATCATTCCTCAGCAAATCTGATGCAGACATTCCATGAGATGCATCATCTCCAGGATTTTCTTCAGAAGGTACATACCTCCACTGACTGACTTCAGTGTGATCAAGAATTTTACCTACTCTGTTGGCTACATATGTTTGGAAACGTTTATCTGAGCTGTTCAAGTACCATAGTACTATTTGACTATCCACCAAGTATACTGATATTTCTAGAGGTATCTCCAATTCTTTAGTTAGAATTTTATCAAGCCTTACAGCTTCTAGAGCTCCAGCTAGTTCTAGTCTTGGGATTGTAGAACCTTTCAGGGGTGCGAGACGTGACTTAGCCATAATCAAGTTAATATATACAGAGTTATCCTCAAGTGTTACTCTCAAGTATGAGGCAACACCATACCCATATTCAGAAGCATCTGAAAAATGATGAAGTTGAGCCTTTTTTATAGTTAAACCTGTTGGATTAAAGCATCTGGGAACCTTAAACCTTTTAATCTCTGGCAAATCAGCTAACCACCGACCCCATTGTTCCTCCAGTTCTATGGGAAGTGGTTCATTCCAGCCTTTTTGTAGTCTGCATAATTATTGAAATATTCTCCTAGCCTGTAATATGAATGGACTGACATAGCCTAGAGGGTCAAACACAGTGCTAAGTGTACTGAGCACATTCCTTTTGGTTTGGGTTCTGTTATGCATCACTTGTACTTCAAATCCTAAGTAATCAGTATTCACATGCCACAGCATACCTAGAGCTCTCTCCGTGGATTGATCCTCCAAATTCAACTGCAGAGATATCAAAGATTTTCCTTGGTCCTCCTTTGGTATATGCTTCAGCAGTTCTGGTGATGAAGAAATATATTTAGTAAGATGAAATCCCCTTCTATTCAGAAGCTCTTTAACTTGCTTTGCTAAAACTATAGCAGACTCAACACTATTTGCAGACTTCAGGCAGTCGTCCACATAAAAGTTGCGAAGAACTGTGTTCAGTACTTCTGAATACATGTTGTGATACTCTTCAACTGTGCATAATTTGCACAGCTCGGGCTCCATACTCCTCCAAAGATATGAGCTGTCATTCGTAAGGTCTGTAGGGGTTGTGATGTGTTGTTGTTCTCAAACCACAGAAAGCGAAGTGAGTCTCTGTCTTCAGGGGTAACATGCACTTGATGAAACATGGACTCTATATCGGCCATAAATCCCACTGCTCCTTGTCGGAATCTCAACAGAACACCAACAAGTCCATTGGTCAAATTTGGTCCCTGATGCACATGATCAATGAGTGAAGAGCCACCATACTTAGCAGCACAGTCAAAAACAATGCGACACTTTTCTGGTTTCTTTGGATTCAACACAGGGTGGTGTGGCAGATACCACACTTTGCCATCATGGCGGTGCAGGTCTTTTTCAGGGACTACTGCATATCCTTTTTTTAACAGTTTGTGGATTTCTTCAGAGTATTTTCTTTTTAGTGTGTCATCCTTGTTAAGGTGCTGGGCTAATGATATTAACCTCTTCTCGGCTAGGAATTTGTTGTCAGGTAAACTAGGTCGCTGTGCCTTGAATGGTATACTCAATGCATAATGTCCCTCTATCACCTGGAGTGTACTGTTCCATGTGTCAACTGCTTTCTGGTCACTAACTGACCAGCCCTTCTCTTCTGCAAAGGCATCCTCTATCTCCCATAGTCTCTTCATATCACCTTCCAATGGTACACTTGCCTGTATCAAATATGAAAAATTAGTCGACTTACCAAAAGGGTTCACTGGTCCATTTATGACCCAGCCTAGTGGTGTGAGCAAGGCAAAAGGTTCTCCCTGTTTACCTCTTTTGACATCGGTTGGCAGCAACAAGTCTGAAGAGTCTTGGCCAATCAGTAAGTGCACTTGGTCTGCCTTCACTTCTGGTATATCCAAATCTCTAAGGTGCGGCCACTGCACATCCATTTGTGTTGATCTACCTGTGAGATCTATATTCAGACTTGGTCTCACAGTTGCTTCTATGTTGTATTGTAAGTCACTAACCTCGTTCACACTGGAAACAGTCAAAGACACTGCTGTTGTTTCCACAGACATTCGGTTCTGTGTAAGTGTGGTTAACTCCAAATTGCGCATAGTTCCTTGGATTCCTAAATGATTGCACAGAAACTCACTTCAGTAAGTAGCGTTACTACCAGGATCAAGCATAGCATAAGTGTCAATGTAGACATCAGAGCCTGGATGCCACACTCTTGCAGGTACAATTGGAATAGCAAGTTTACCTCCACATGTACGAACATAATGGCTGTTCTGATTTGTAGTGATTGATGATGATGTGGTTGATATATTCTGATCTGATACTAGAATTGGATTCCCTGTGTTGTCCACATAACCAACCTGCAGTCTAGTTGGCATATGAAGAAACTTGTTGTGTTTGAGGCCACATCCACTAATGTTGCATACAAAACTTCTGGGACAGGTTTTCCCTATATGTCCCTTGGCAAAACAATTTATACACAATGCTTTTGACATCACAAAGTTCCTACGATCCTTAATCTTCATGGCTTTGAATCGTAAACACTGAGTCATATAATGTTCTTGTCCACAGCAAGTCAGAATTCTGTGTTCTATTCTCAGATGTAACTAACTGCTTTTTCACTGAGCTGGCTTTCACAGCAAAGCTTCCAATTCTCCTCTTCTCAGCTCCCTTAAGACTGATTTCTTTATCCCTTCTGAGCTCACTGAAAGAAACTCTAGAAAATATGGGGTCATTAGCTTTTTCTGCTCCATCAGTAATGAAATCGACCAGGTCCTTCAACTTCGGTATTCGCTTCTGATCTTTCTTTATAATATGATTTTCATGAGACCATCTGTCTTGCAAGTACTGCGGTAATTTCCTCCAGATGGCCTGTAAACTAGCTGCATTGTCTAACTCTTTCTCATGACCCATGTTCTTTAAAGTCTGATAACAGCACTTGAGGTCATCAGCAAAATCTCTAAGCTCGGAGGGTCCCTTTGAATTAAGTCTGTTTATAATCCTCTGTATCCATTTCTGTGAAATTTCATAATTATTCCCATATCTTTCTTCTAAAATTTTCAGTGCTTGAACATATCCATCTTCTGGATCCATAGTCTCACAGCAATTAAGTATCCTCCTGGCATTACCTTTACAGTATTGCATCAAACATGACAGTTTTGATGCCGAGTCTATATTCTTTGTATCCACTATGGCCCGAAAACTTCTTATAAATGGCCAATATCGCAAGGAATCACCATCAAAGGTTTGCAGTTCTCAACGAGGTAGCTGAAGAGAGTCCACTATACTCTGTTGTTGCACACGTGATTCATTCAACACTTCACTTACAACACCTGCGATCACTGTTTTCACAAACATTATCTGCTCACTTTTCTCATTTGTTATGTTTAATGGTTCCCAAGACAATCTTGATGGTCTGGTAGAGCTACGTTGAGGTGTACTTCTAACAGGTATGGTCCTTTCACCATCAGCATGTCCCGGAGTAGACGTAAGGGGTATATTAAGTGTGGGACCCATGCCTTTGGTTTTAGTATGTATTTCTCGTTGCTCCAGTTCCTCTTCCAGGCACTGTTGTTTAACCAGATCATCTTGTCTTTCTGCAATCGGACTTCATTTTGGTATTTCTCCTGTTGCAGTTGGCGATTATACATCTGAGCCTTGAGCTTCATCTTGTATATTTCTTCTTCTAATGCTCTAGCCCTTTCAATGTCAGCAAGAGCTTGTGCTGTTTTACGATACTCTTCTTCCAATGCTGCCATGTCAGGAACAATGAGGAGTTTCTTGGTGATGAAATCATCCTCTTCATCTGCCACCAGGATGTTGTCTGCCACTTTCTCTTCCTCGTCCTCTTCACCTGCAATCCATGTGTAAATGGCTTGTTCAAAACTTTCAGCATTATCAATGACTGTTTGACGAAATAGCAGAGC
>NC_091579.1:17436642-17444506 GCF_042767895.1 Penaeus vannamei
ATATATATATATATATATATATATATATATATATATATATATATATATATATATATATATATATATATATATATATATATATATATATATATATATATATATATATATATATATATATATATATATATATATATATATATATATATATATATATATACATATATATATATGTTTATATATATATATATATATATATATATATATATATATATATATATATATATATATATATATATATATATATATATATATATATATATATATATATATATATATATATATATATATATATATATATATATCATCATCATCATCATCATCATCAGCCTGAGTCAATCCACTGCAGGACGTAGGCCTCTCCCATTCTTTTCCAGGTTTCCCTGTCTTGCGATGTTTGTTTCCAGTCTTGGCCCCCAAATTTCGCTATTTCGTCGCGCCATCGTGTCATTGGTCTGGCTCTTGGCCTCCTTAAGTTATTTATAGTCCAGTCTGTTACTTTCTTTGTCCATCTGTCGTCTTGTCTCCGACATACATGCCCTGCCCATTGCCATTTCTTCTTTTTAATGCTCTTGAGTATATCTTCTACCTTCGTCTGTTCTCTGATCCACGTCGCCCTCTTCCGATCTCTCAGGCTAATTCCCATCATCGATCTTTCCATCCCTCTCTGGGCGCTTATTAGTTTCCTCTCCAGTAACCTGGTTGTAGTCCATGTTTCTGACCCATAGGTCATAACTGGGAGGACGCATTGATTAAAGACTTTTCTTTTTAAGCACAATGGCAAGGAACCTCTTAGTGTGCTACTGTGCCTGCCGAAGGCACTCCAGCCTAGACTGATTCGTCGCTTTATTTCCTGTTCACTTGATGTGCCTGTCTGCACGAGTTGTCCTAGGTATATATACCTGTCTACTACCTCTAGTGCTTCGCCTTGTACATATATTTGTTTGAGTGGGACTCTGCTGTTGAACATAACCTTAGTCTTTTTCTTGTTCATCTTAAGTCCGACTTTTAGGCTTTCTCTATTCAGATCGTTTATTAATTGCTGCAGTTCATCAGCTGATTCACTAAGGAGAACAATGTCGTCTGCAAATCTTAGGTTGTTTAGGTGTTCGTCTCCTATTTTGATACCCTTCCCTTCCCATTCTAGTTTCTTGAATATTTCCTCGAGGCAGGCTGTAAACAGCTTTGGTGAGATGGTGTCGCCCTGTCTAACGCCTTTTTTAATTGGTATTTTATCGGTTTCTGTGTGGAGTTTGATGGTTGCTGTCCCATCTTTGTATATATCTTCCAATATATTACAATATACCTCCTCAACTCCCTGTTGTTGAATAGCACCTAATACTGCTGGTATTTGTACAGAGTCAAATGCCTTTTCATAATCGATGAATGCCATACACAGGGGTTTCCTATATTCGTTTACTTTTTCTCTTATTTGGGTGAGCGTGTGGATGTGATCTGTTGTTGAGAATCCGCTGCGGAAGCCTGCCTGTTCTCTGGGCTGGCTGGAATCCAGACTGTCAGAGATGCGAGCTGTAATGACTTTCGTGAACAGTTTGTAAGTAACCGAAAGGAGGCTTATGGGTCGGTAATTTTTTAAATCCTTTTTATCGCCTTTTTTGTGTAACAAGATAATTGTTGCATTTTTCCAGGCTTTCGGAGTTTTTCCGCTGAGAAGACATTTGTTAAAAAGATTGGCTAGTTTCACTGTTGCGATGTCTCCTGCATCTAATATGAGGTCTATACTAATTCCGTCTTCGCCTGGTGTTTTCCCTCTCTTCATGCCTTTAAGTGCTCTTTTTATTTCTTCTTTTGTGATATTAGGTACGTCGCTAGTTACCGCGTTTGCTTCTATTTGTGGCTGTTCGTTTGAGTTGTATAGATCCCTGTAAAAGTCTTCCACTACTTTGATGATTTCATTCTTGTTATGTGTTACTTCTCCGTCTGGTTTCTTAATTGCATACATTTGATTTCTCCCTATTCCTAGTCTTCTTTTAGCTGCTTTCATGCTGGTACCTGAAATCACTGCTTCATTTATTATTTGAGTATTGAATTTCCGTACATCTTCCCTCTTCTTTTTATTTATGGTCTTTGTTAGTTCAACCAATTCTATCTTGTCCCTATTTGACGATACTTTCATGTCTCTACGTTTTTGCATAAGCTGTTTAGTTTCTACCGAGAGCTTGCTGGAGCTTCGATTGTCGTTCTTTCCGCCTACTTCAAGTGCAGCTTCTTTTATTATGTCATTGAACTGTTTATTGATTTGGTCGATGTTGAGATCTTCGTCGCGGAGGAGTGAATATCTGTTTTGGATGTTTAGGCTAAATTCTGTTGCTCTGATCCTCAAGTTAGCCAAGTTTGGCTGTGGTTTACTCATTAGTTTGTTCCTTTCCCTTCTGAGATGTATTTTAATTTCGCCTCTCACCATTCTATGGTCGCTGCCTACATTTACTTTATTTATAACCTCTACATTTTTTATTATATCGCGCCTATTTGAAATTATGAAGTCAATTTCGTTTTTGACGTCAGAAGGCGACTTCCATGTCCACTTCCGTTCTAGTCTTTTTTCGAAGAATGTATTCATGATACTGAGTGATCGAGCCTCCGCAAATTCGACTAGCATTTGTCCCCTCTCGTTCCTAGTGCCTATTCCATGGTTCCCTACTGCGGTTTCGCCCTCTGTCTTTTTACCTATTTTGGCATTAAAATCCCCCATAATTATTGTGAAATGGGATTTTGTTCTCTCGCTGGCTAAGTGAACATCTTCATAGAAGCTCTCTATTTCTTCATCACTGTGGCTGCAGGTTGGAGCATAGACTTGAATAATTTTTAAGTTGTACCTAGTGTTTAGTTTTATTGTTACAGAAGCCACTCTTTCGCTGACACTATAGAATTCTACGATGTTCTTTTCTAAGCGTTTGTGTATTAAGAATCCTACCCCTAATTCCTGTTTGCTACCCAGAGGTTTTCCTCTCCAATAGAGCACGTGTCCCTCATTTAATAACTTCTGCTCTTCACCTAGTCTTCTAACTTCGCAGAGTCCTACTACATCCCATTTAATGGAAGAGAGTTCCTCTAGTAAAGCTAGTAAGTCGGATTCAGTTCTCATGGTCCTTATATTGTATGTGCAAAGGTTCATCAACGTGGGGCGGCCTGTCTTTACCCGGATATTTTTAGCACCCCCTGCTCCGGAGCGATCCTGATCGCCGCCGTAACCAGGGGCTCCTTCGCCTCCGGGGAATGGGGGCCATGGCTGGATGCGTTTGTTCATGGAGGTGGACAGCCGATTTACCTCCCACCTACTGGCTTAGGTGTATCTTGGTGGGAGGGGAGTAATTTAGCCGGAATGCCATTGATAAGTCCCCCCAGCAGGTTTGGTCCTACCTGGAGTGGACTTAGGAGCGGCAATGCACGGCCTGCTCACTACTCCCGTGAGCTGGGCTTAATTATCAGAAGTGCATATATGTTTTATTTTATTTTATTTATTAACTTAATTTGTGCGTATGTGCACCTGATGCAGACATATTCATTCCCGCACATGCTCTAAGTACTACGCATATGCTCATTCCCACGCATATGCATATGCAAGCATACACATTTATTCTTGTATCTATGCTTATGGATATGGATACTTATTCTTACGTTATAAATAACTACATACATGTCCATCATAGTCTGACCTAGTCATATGTTCACATCGCCTGTCCGTTTATGCGCTTGTTATATGTTATTGATAAGTGAGTGAGTATACATGAGTGTATACTCACTCGTGTATATGTAAACACCCCTTTTTGCATACCTCGCAAACCTACCTATCATTATACATACGCATGTATCTATCCCTGCATGTGCTCACGCATCCGTATATGAGCACATACATTTGCAGGATACACTAGTCCCCCCCCCCCCCTTTACATATGTGTATATATCTGTACTTGCTTTACATATAACTACCTCTACGTACATACATACGTACTTACATACATACATATACTTAATTATTTATCCACCTTCCTACATCCTGCACACACCTATATACGTATACCTTTACGTATACACATATAAATACCTACATATGTCTACCTATACATTCACCCACGCATACACATAAACACGCACATTATACATACCTATATACACATACACATATATACATGCTTATATACACATGTAAATGTACACATTCATGCCTGAATATATACACCATATGTACAAATTTGCATATTTACGCCTTTAAACCCATGTATACCCTCATGTATAAGCACTGAACATACCCATATATAATGTACTCTATCACAAAGCTATATGGAACCTTATAGCCTTACGTAGACAACAGCAGCATACATACCCATGTATCCGCACATGAATTTAAACTCGCCTACACTCATATGAACCTGTACACATATATACGCATGTACATGCGCACATATACACCTGCGTACTTTCGTGCCTACGCGCTCATACTCGCGCACGAACGTATGAACAGTCTGCATAGGCGCACACACGCACTCCATTATAATGAGCCCATGCATTATAATGTCCTTAAATTGTAGTGTTGCAGCAGAGGAATTGAGGGAAGGATGCGGGTGGTGTGGGAGGATTTAGGATGGTATTGGAGGGGGTAAGGATGGGGTTTGGGATAAAGGGAGTTATAAGGGTGATTTTGTATCTGGCAATTTTTCGGAGCGGCGTCGCATTCCTTAGCTGTTGTTAAGCCTAACGGGGTGCGGCCTCGGCTGACCACAGGTCATGGGTCGGCGTCTGGCGCTCATCTGAGGTGCCAAAGCTTGAATTATGCTTTATTATTACTTGATTTATCAGGCGTTTCTACTGTCGAATGGCAGATGATGCTTTACGCTTTATGGGAACCATTTTTAAACCTACCTGATTTTGTGATGCACTGTACTTACATACTGGCCGTTGACTGTTCCTTAGCAAATCTACTTGAGTGGAAACTGAAATGCCCGCGCGGTTGGCACTGTTACTCGGCGACCTGTGGCACAGGTGTTGCTTATCATTTCCTAATGCTTTCGTAATTTGGTATACTTTTCATGGGGGGAGATTATTATTATTATTTTCTTTTCACTGATTCTGAATATTGAGGCACTCTCGATGAACTAATGAACTTCTCAAACACTGTAATGAATCCTAGTATTCCTAGTTGGCACTTTCTGGCACTCCTGTTGGTTTAAAAAAGTCCGCGTACGTATGGTCCGATAATACATTTTATAAATTTGTGAGGTTATCAGATGAATTATTATTTCTATTTTGGTTGGATTATATGCTCTATACATTCACGATTTTTTCTCTCCTATGTAGCACTATCACAGATCACTTTGGACACGTAATTTTAGCACTTAATAACACTGATCAACAGAACGACTCCACTCTTACTCATTGCCAGATATATATCCCCATATAAATATATATATATATATATATATATATATATATATATATATATATATATATATATATATATATATATATATATATATATTTATATATATTTATATATATATATATATATATATATATATATATATATATATATATATATATATATATATATATATATATATATATATATATATATATATATATATATATATATATATATATATATATATATATATATATATATATATATATATATATATATATATATATATATATATATATATATATATATATATATATATATATATATATATATATATATATATATATATATATATATATATATATATATATATATATATATATATATATATATATATATATATATATATATATATATATATATATATATATATATATATATATATATATATATATATATATATATATATATATATATATATATATATATATATATATATATATATATATATATATATATATATATATATATATATATATATATATATATATATATATATATATATATATATATATATATATATATATATATATATATATATATATATATATATATATATATATATATATATATATATATATATATATATATATATATATATATATATATATATATATATATATATATATATATATATATATATATATATATATATATATATATATATATATATATATATATATATATATATATATATATATATATATATATATATATATATATATATATATATATATATATATATATATATATATATATATATATATATATATATATATATATATATATATATATATATATATATATATATATATATATATATATATATATATATATATATATATATATATATATATATATATATATATATATATATATATATATATATATATATATATATATATATATATATATATATATATATATATATATATATATATATATATATATATATATATATATATATATATATATATATATATATATATATATATATATATATATATATATATATATATATATATATATATATATATATATATATATATATATATATATATATATATATATATATATATATATATATATATATATATATATATATATATATATATATATATATATATATATATATATATATATATATATATATATATATATATATATATATATATATATATATATATATATATATATATATATATATATATATATATATATATATATATATATATATATATATATATATATATATATATATATATATATATATATATATATATATATATATATATATATATATATATATATATATATATATATATATATATATATATATATATATATATATATATATATATATATATATATATATATATATATATATATATATATATATATATATATATATATATATATATATATATATATATATATATATATATATATATATATATATATATATATATATATATATATATATATATATATATATATATATATATATATATATATATATATATATATATATATATATATATATATATATATATATATATATATATATATATATATATATATATATATATATATATATATATATATATATATATATATATATATATATATATATATATATATATATATATATATATATATATATATATATATATATATATATATATATATATATATATATATATATATATATATATATATATATATATATATATATATATATATATATATATATATATATATATATATATATATATATATATATATATATATATATATATATATATATATATATATATATATATATATATATATATATATATATATATATATATATATATATATATATATATATATATATATATATATATATATATATATATATATATATATATATATATATATATATATATATATATATATATATATATATATATATATATATATATATATATATATATATATATATATATATATATATATATATATATATATATATATATATATATATATATATATATATATATATATATATATATGTATATATATATATATATATATATATATATATATATATATATATATATATATATATATATATATATATATATATATATATATATATATATATATATATATATATATATATATATATATATATATATATATATATGTATATATATATATATATATATATATATATATATATATATATATATATATATATATATATATATATATATATATATATATATATATATATATATATATATATATATATATATATATATATATATATATATATATATATATATATATATATATATATATATATATATATATATATATATATATATATATATATATATATATATATATATATATATATATATATATATATATATATAT
>NC_091579.1:17529006-17531506 GCF_042767895.1 Penaeus vannamei
AAAAAAAAAATCTAGACTATAAAAGCCATCATGTAAATATGACAAAACATGCCATTCAAGATAATGTAAATACCATCAATTTTGATACAACACGTTACTGAATTGCAATACATTATTTTGACTGAAACACATTCTAGGGAAACATTGGTGTAATTGGTGTAGCGGGGCCCCCGTAGACCCAGTAGACTTTAAGTGGTCTGGTTGAGTCCGAGCTCAACCGAGAATATTGAGTTCTTTGCTCAAGGAAAGATTCGTCTGCAGTGAACAGATGTAAGGTTCCAGGCCTACGGCACGCTGCCACCACCCGATTAGTAGGTTCGGGAACCGTGTACAGTCGTGTAAGTGGGTGTGGGTGTTGTATCAGAGAAGGGTGGAAGGAAAGTACAGAATGTGTGTGCTGAATGTTGGATGTGTAAGTGTGTAGATGTGAAAAGGGAGATAGCGTAGGCTGAGCGTCTGCCTGCGCGGACGTGTTTGGAAGAAAATTGCAAGATCATAGAATTCTTCTTCCCTTCGGTTTGAGCATCCGCCTGCTGGGAGCGGGAACACAGGTATAGCAAAATGAATCTGTTCTTTTGATATCAGCTTAATATTCTCTGATTTATCTAGCCTTTTTACAGCCTTTCAAGGGTTGCGTGATGTCAGAGCAACCAGCAATGTGCTGTTTTAGGAGACCCAAGTCCAAGAAAGATTTAGGCATCTAACCTTGGTCAGAACCAGAACTTTAGTGGTGGTAAGATTATGAATTATTCTGACTGGAGTTGAGTAAAAGCTCTATGATGGTATGATGTTTATTTTGGGAGCAAATTGCACTCACTAGGGAGTTACAGGCATTTTCAGTCATGGAAAAGTAGACAAAAGTGTGTGCATCACCGATTTATCACAGCGGATAAAACTTGCCACGAAATATAAAATGTCTTCCCTAAGTTGCCATCCCAACTCCAGAAGTACTGTTATTAGGGGGTCAGCATAAAAACATCCAAGCATTTTCTTTCTTCTTTAATCCAACTAAACTGGTATATTCTTTGAACAAAAACAGTTCTTCCAACATCAAAATCGTACGTTTCGAGTGTCCAACCATCATCTTCAGTGATGACAAGAAATAACTGTAAAGGATATAAGGAACATTATCCTTCAGTTTACAAAAATATATTTACAAAACAGTTAAGATAAATCATATCACTAATAGTATTTATAAAACATGAAAAGGGGGATACGAATTACTAGTATGAAGACTATAAATTACATATCGAGATAATAAAATGTAAGTGTTTATGAAAAGTTATTATATAGATTAATACAACAGGTTGAATAGTTCATGTTTGACCTTGAAATCAATCAACAATATTAAACATGTCAAGAGAACTATACTCAAAATGAATGGGGAAAGTGATTTAGTATTGAAAAAAAAAATTCTAGACTATAAAAGCCATCATGTAAATATGAGAAAACATGCCATTCAAGATAACGTAAATACCATCAATTTTGATACAACACATTGCTGAATTGCAATACATTTTTATGAAACACATTCTAGGGAAACATTGGTATTCAGGGAAATTACTAGGTTATAAGGTTAAGACATTGAGTAAACTGTGACAAAAAAACGTGTCAAAAAATTCATAAAATCATTCAAATCAAAATAACATTATTGAATACAATACATTATTACAATTGAAACATATTATAATGAAACTTTTGTAATCCTTCAGCTACCAAAGGACCTAGCAAAGAATAATGATATCATTATTTCTAAACCGGATAAGGGACAAGGTGTTGTCTTAAGTAATAGATGTGATTATATTAACAAAATTGAAGGTATTTTGAGTGACAAAACAAAATTTCAGGAAGTTTTTGGCAATTGTGAATCTTTAATAATCAAAAATGAAGGTAGACTAAATACTCTACTTAGGAAACTTAAGAAAGATGATATAATAGATAACTCAACTTACTCCTCCCTTTTTACGTCTGGCTCTAGACCTGGAATTTTATATGGCTTACCTAAGATTCACAAGACTAATGTCCCTATGAGACCCATTTTATCAGCCATAGGTACCATAAACTATAATGTTTCAAAATTCTTTATTCCCCTTTTGAAGAAACTCACAATTAATGAGTACACAATACAGAACACCTTTACCTTTATAGGTGAATTGATGACGATATCCAATGCTAACGATTATGTACTTGCAAGTTTTGATGTGTCAAATCTTTTCACAAATGTGCCTCTCGATGAAACCTTATCTATTATTATGGACTCTCTTTTTGATAACGTAAATGAAATTCAGGGGTTGAATAAGATCAATTTTAAAAAAACTTTTGGACATTGCAACTAAAGATATCTTATTCTTTTTCAATGGAAAATTGTTTAAACAAGTAGTCCACTTGGCCCTACTATGTGCCATTATGAGAAAATTTGGCTACAAGATTGTCCCACCTCCTTTAAACCTTGCGAATATTTTCGCTATGTAGATGATACCTTGTTATTATTCAGGTCCAG
>NC_091579.1:17568382-17570882 GCF_042767895.1 Penaeus vannamei
GCTTGGCAGTTGCTAGTTAGTAGCGATTAAGAGGCACACATGATGGCAACACTCCCTTTTCCACAGTTGTGAAGAAAACTAGGCACGCTGGAGTGAAGGGCTGTGCGAGAGGAGATCTTGGAGAGCGAGCACGTTCTGGATGTTAGCTGCAACCTGAATTGTATTATATGCTGAAGTAAAAGTGACTGTTAAGGAAGAGTGTTGTGATAAGGTGGATAAAATGTGCCGAAGCAGTTTGTGTATATAGAGTGACTAGTACTACAATGTGAGGACATTAGTACAAATAAACTGTGGAATGCTACCTGCCAGCCTTTTAAACATCCCCGCCAATGTTATTCAGCGTCAACACTCGTCAGAGGCTGCTCACCGATCCCAGTAAGACAGTCAGTAAATAAGTGCAGCATCCTGATAGGTAGTGATTTGTTTTAAGGCACTCAGTACTGGTGAACCTGTCTGCGTGGGTGACCTGTATACCTGGGAAGAGCGCCCCCTCATTGGGCGCCAGAAGGAGAAGGTTACGTAACAATATTATTCCTAAATGAGAATATTGATTATCCAACTTCGAAATATAATAGAGTACCCTTAAAACAAAGAAAATGTAATGGATACATCAAAGAAAACTAGAAACTAATTGTCCCTCAGACGAATTCCTGTACGGAAAATAACGCACGGTGTAGCGCGGAGTTGTAGGCACTTATCCGCAAATCCGATTTTTTAGGCCTTTAAATTACCTTTCCTGCCTGCTCGTCTTCCTCTGCCTCTATATATACCCAATGATTTTAGTATGTAAACTACCACTGGATTTGTTTTACTGCATTCATTAATGCAAATTTCATTACTTCAATGCGAGAGTGTAATACCTTTGTCATATTTGTCCGTTCGTGTAATAAGATTTCGTTCAGCCAAGTCAACACACATACTTCCAGACCCGATGACACTACTCAGTTTTCGGTCAATTTCACCACTTGTAATATAATTTACTATGCACAATAAGCATAGAAATGTGCAGACATTTATGCTTAACATGTCTAATAATGGGCTACGTTAAACAACTTCTTATCCTAAAAAATCCAGATAATGAAGAGAAGAGCGGTAATGAACACCAGTGTTACCACCATTACAGCACTGCTATCACGGCACGTTTCTGTGTTCAGCGGGAGAACACAGAGAACGGGAATTCAAAAGACGACAAAAATAAGGAACTTTGTTATCCTTCAGGTCAGATATTTTTTCGCCATACCATTGTCTATGATTTATTTAGGTATGATATATTTCAGTGACTTGGAGATATATGTATAAGGTGGAGGTGATGCATATCATTTTAGTTTTATTAGAGACTTGTGGAAATATAAGAAAATGATATTTAAAACTTATATGTTATCGCTTCAGTTTCTGATATTAACAAAAAGTAGTGTTTATGTCCATATCTTTTGCTCTTACAGAAGGAGTGGCCAGACAAAACAAAGTCGAAGTGGCAACAACGCAACCAGCAATCAACCTGAATCCATTGTATATCACATCCTTTTTGCTCCTTACATGTCCCCACTTCACATAGCGTGATCCACAGTGACATGTATTATAACACACTGTACAAAGGGGAGCAAATGTAACACAATCTAAACATATATACACACAGGAATCTTCATTTATAAATGTGAGAGTGTGCATCTCTTGCCATGGGTCATATTTATGTGATAAACGATCTATAATTAAAGCCCTGCATTTCAAGGAACCTTCAAATGTTGCTAAGATATTGGAATACGGGCATTACGTTCAAAGGTCTTCGTTTATGCCTTAAATAAGATATATTGATGCATTTAAGTTACATCTCCACTTTACAAAGGGTTTCGCCAAGGCATTCTGGTCAAAATTAAGAATTTTGGGGGGTCATGAAAAATAAAACAATGGACTTATATATATCATTATTTACTTCAAATATGTCAATGTTTTGATCTTATTTTCCTTGTATTCTTGTAGCTATCATCTCAAAAGGCTGCAAGCTAACACATCCTCCCAAATGCTTCACCGCTTCACCGACGTGAATAAGTGCAGCTTGTGTTGTTGGCAGCAGTTTATTACGCTGTTAGGATTTTACCAGACCAACCTATGAAAGGAAAACAACTATGAAATACAACTGTACATGTTAGAATTTCACTACAAATCAACGAAACGATGTAGTAGACCAACGTTCGAAAAAAAATCTCTCGGCATCCGCATCTGAAGTGGGTAGAGCTAAAATGTTCAAGACAAAATATGGAAGGAGGGTAAATGAATGATTTCCGTCTTCACCCTCTAACTCCAAGAGCCCTCGATTAAATTCCTCAAGGTCCTTGGTTTCTGCCAATGTCTTGGTAACATTAGTTCTCTACTCATCATCAAACTTCTTTAGGTCGCCAGTAAATAATATTGGAAGTCGGGTATTGGAGAAGGGTGTTTACATACAAACACTTGGGAGGAACCAGTATCGAGCACAATACAGGAAATCTTTGTTTTATTTCAG
>NC_091579.1:17575882-17578382 GCF_042767895.1 Penaeus vannamei
CGCTCTTATAAGAGAGAAAAGATCCTCCCACCTTCTCCAGTGCCCGTTGGAGGAGAGGATGTAACCCAAACTTAGCCTTTATATCAAACAACAGGAGGCAGGTGTTTCAAAGAAATGTTCTGGATCACATCTCCAGATCCCAACACCGTCCTGTGGAAGTAAATGCACGACCGATCGTAAAACCAATTGCTTGTGATTACCTCCCTAGGTATAATTTAAAAAAAAGCAAATTGGCATCATTTATGGAAGATATGGAAATAAGAACAAATATCATTGCTCCAACACCAGATACTGTGATGCCTGGATCTGGCATATCTGGACAGCAACCCAAAATAACATACCTAGAGGCTGTAGGACAAACTACATCCCAGGGCTAAGACCAGAAACTAAAGAATCTTATGATGAGAATGCTAGACTTTATAATGAAGATCCTTTCAATGAAATGACGATTCAATTGGGTGAAGCCTTAATGAATGAAATTAGTGAAGAGATAAAGAAACGGTGGAATGACATGATAGAAAACACAGACTTGAGCAGAAACAGTAAAAAAGGATGGGCAACAATACGGAAATTGAATTCTGAAGGTAAACCAGCAGCCCGGACAGTAGCAGTAACACCCAACGAGGTTGCACACCAACTTCTTAAAAATGGATAGCCTCAATCTAAACCCACAAAACAAGCCAAATCCCATAACAGCATCATCAAAGAATGTATAGACCATGGTGAAACTCTTCCTCATTTCACAATGAGGGAGCTAACATTGGAAATTAAATCACTGAAAACAAATAAAGCAGTCGGCATTGATGGCATCCACAATGAGATGTTAAAAAATCTGGGACCAAGAGCAAAGCATTGGCTTCCATCTCTTTTCAACCGATGTTTATCATAACTAAGACTTCCAAATGGAAACGGGCTAAGGTTGTAGCTCTCCTAAATCCTGGGAAAGACCCAGAGAAACCTGAGAGCTACCGCCCTATCTCACTCCTGTGTACCTCCAAACAAGCTTTTCGAAAAACTATTCCTCAATAGACTAGCTCCATCAGTCGAAGACCAACTCATTGAAGAGCAAATTGGCTTCAGAAAAGGGCGCTACTGTTGTGGCCAGGTTCTTAATCTTGTCCAGTTTATTGAGGATGGATTTGAGAAGAAACTTAAAACAGGAATAGTCCTGGTTGATCTCACAGCAGCTTATGACACGGTCAACCATCGCAGCTTGCTAATAAAAATAGCTAATATGGGGAAAAATGGACACATGGTAAATGTCCTGAGGCACTTATTCAACAAGCGACGATTCTATGTCGAAATGGATGGCAGAAAGAGCAGATGGAGAAGTCAAAAGAACGGACTTCCACAGGGATCAATGTTATCCTCCCTGCTTTTCAACATCTACACCAATGACCAACCTTCTTATCCCAACACAAAATGTTTCATCTATGCGGATGATCTCTGCGTTGCCACACAAGCAAAGAACTTTAAAGATATTGAGGCGATTTTGACAAAAGCACTCAATGTGATTGGGAGATGTGAGGATTGGTCACTAAATACCAACCCAGGGAAAACTAAAGTATGTGCCTTCCACCTTAATAACCGAGAGGCCTCCCGAAAGCTGAACATTGATTGGAATGGTAAATCCCTCATTCATGACGACCACCCCACTTACATGGGTGTAACCCTTGATAGAACGCTCTCATTCTGATCACATGTTGAGAGGCTTCGGAAAAATGTATCTTCACGCCTTAATCTTGTGAAAAAACTGGCTGGAACAAAATGGGGCACAGACCCTAAGACCTTAAGGACAGCTGTCCTGGCTCTGTGCTATTCTACAGCAGAATACTGTACCCCAGTGTGGTCTTGATCCTCACATGCCAGTAAAATAGACCCAGTGCTAAACGAAGCTTACCGCGTGATAACTGGTGGATTGAGACCTACTCCAGTGAATGTCGTTTATAGACTCAGGTATTCCACCTCCAGCCCCGAGAAGAGAAACAATCACCAAAGTGGAAAAACGCAAGCAAGAGCAGGACGATCGACATCCACTTTACTCCCACATACCACCCCCGACCAGACTAATATCTAGGAAACGTTTTACCACAGTCGAAAGGCTGCCCGACGGTACAAATAAATGGAGAGAAAAGGAAAACCTGAGACCAGAACACCCTACCATACCAATACCGAAAGAAAAACGACCAAAAGGTACAAACCTTGGTAGGAAAGAATGGTGCACCCTTAACCGTGCCAGATCTGGTGTTGGTAAAACCCGGGATAATTTAACAAAATGGGACCTTACCACGTCCATTATGTGTGCTTGCGGGTTCCCTATGCAAGACATGGACCATATCCTTTTTAATTGCCCAAAAAAGCCCTGTCAATATTAGTCCACCTGACCTACAAAAGGTCACCGATACGGCCAAGATATGGATAGAATTCTGGTGTGATACGATATGAGGATGATGATGATCCAGAATGTAAAGCTCGTTTATGTAAAAGTTTTGCCTCAAAG
>NC_091579.1:17631271-17636271 GCF_042767895.1 Penaeus vannamei
GGTAATTTTTTAAATCCTTTTTATCGCCTTTTTTGTGTAACAAGATAATTGTTGCCACATTTTCCAGGCTTTCGGAGTTTTTCCGCTGAGAGGCATTTGTTAAAAAGATTGGCTGGTTTCACTGTTGCGATGTCTCCTGCATCTAATATGAGGTCTATACTAATTCCGTCTTCGCCTGGTGTTTTCCCCTCTCTTCATGCCTTTAAGTGCTCTTTTTATTTCTTCTTTTGTGATATTAGATGCGTCGCTAGTTACCGCGTTTGCTTCTATTTGTGGCTGTTCGTTTGAGTTGTATAGATCCCATAAGTGTTCACTACTTTGATGATTTCATTCTTGTTATTGTATTTACTTCTCCGTCTGGTTTCTTAATTGCATACATTTTGATTTCTCCCTATTCTAGTCTTCTTTTAGCTGCTTTCATGCTGGTACCTGAAATCACTGCTTCATTTTTATTATTTGAGTATTGAATTTCGACCCGTACTTCCTCTTCTTTTTATTTATGGTCTTTGTTAGTTCAACCAATTCTATCTTGTCCCTATTTGACGATACTTTCATGTCTCTACGTTTTTGCATAAGCTGTTTAGTTTCTACCGAAGGCTTGCTGGAGCTTCCGGTGTCGTTCTTTCCACTTCTACTTCAAGTGCAGCTTCTTTTATTATGTCATTGAACTGTTTATTGATTTGGTCGATGTTGAGATCTTCGTCAGCGGAGGAGTGAATATCTGTTTTGGATGTTTAGGCTAAATTCTGTTGCTCTGATCCTCAAGTTAGCCAGGATTTGGCTGTGGTTTACTCATTAGTTTGTTCCTTTCCCTTCTGAGATGTATTTTTAATTTCGCCTCTCACCATTCTATGGTCGCTGCCTACATTTACTTTATTTATAACCTCTACATTTTTTATTATATCGCACCTATTTGAAATTATGAAGTCAATTTCGTTTTTGACACGTCAGAAGGCGAAACTTCCATGTCCACTTCCGTTCTAGTCTTTTTTCGAAGAATGTATTCATGATACTGAGTGATCGAGCCTCCGCCAAATTCGACTAGCATTTGTCCCCTCACCGTTCCTAGTGCCTATTCCATGGTTCCCTACCTAGGTTTAAGCCCTCTGTCTTTTTACCTATTTTGGCATTAAAATCCCCCATAATTATTGTGAAATGGGTTTTGTTCTCTCCTGGCTAAATGAACATCTTCATAGAAGCTCTCTATTTCTTCATCACTGTGGCTGCAGGTTGGAGCATAGACTTGAATAATTTTTTTTTTTAATTTTTTTATTTATTTTAAAAATTTTTAATATAGATTAATTTTTTTAATTTTAATAGAATCTAAATTTTAAAACTTCTACCAAAAACCCCCCCCAAAACACCCCCAAAAAACCCCCCCACTATTTAATTTAAATTATAATTAAATTTTAAAAATTTTAAATTTTATAAAATTTTAAAAATTAAAATTTATTCTATATTATTAAAATTTAAAAAAAATTTTTTTTTAAAATATTTAAAATTTTTTGAAATTTATTTTTAAAAAATTTTTTTTTTAAAAAAAAATTTTAAAAATTTTTTAAAAAATTTAAAAATTAATTTAAAAAAATGCTTTAGTGTATTTTTGGAGGTATTACCGATTTTCAAAAAAAGGGCCCCGGCAGTTTCTCCGAAAATTTGGGGGTGGGGGGGGATGAAACCTGTACCGGGGAGGTGGTAATAAGGTCATTATGTTTAATTATAAATAAAACCCCCCCCTCTTTGGGCCTGATAAGGCAAAAATTCACTGGGTTTGTCCCCCGGGGGGGTCTTATAAAAATTTCTTGAAAAATAATTTATCTGTTCCCCATCTTTAATTAATATCTTACGATTTCCCCTTTTTTTTTCCTCTTTTCCCCCATAATTATTGTGAAATGGGATTTTGTTCTCTCACTGGCTAAGTGAACATCTTCATAGAAGCTCTCTATTTCTTCATCACTGTGGCTGCAGGTTGGAGCATAGACTTGAATAATTTTTAAGTTGTACCTATTGTTTAGTTTTATTGTTACAGAAGCCACTCTTTCGCTGACACTATAGAATTCTACAATGTTCTTTTCTAAGCGTTTGTGTATTAAGAATCCTACCCCTAATTCCTGTTTGCTACCCAGAGGTTTTCCTCTCCAATAGAGCACGTGTCCCTCATTTAATAACTTCTGCTCTTCACCTAGTCTTCTAACTTCGCAGAGTCCTACTACATCCCATTTAATGGTAGAGAGTTCCTCTAGTAAAGCTAGTAAGTCGGATTCAGTTCTCATGGTCCTTATATTGTATGTGCAAAGGTTCATCAACGTGGGGCGGCCTGTCTTTACCCGGATATTTTTAGCACCCCCTGCTCCGGAGCGATCCTGATCGCCGCCGTAACCAGGGGCTCCTTCGCCTCCGGGGAATGGGGGCCATGGCTGGATGCGTTTGTTCATGGAGGTGGACAGCCGATTTACCTCCCACCTACTGGCTTAGGTGTATCTTGGTGGGAGGGGAGTAATTTAGCCGGAATGCCATTGATAAGTCCCCCCAGCAGGTTTGGTCCTACCTGGAGTGGACTTAGGAGCGGCAATGCACGGCCTGCTCACTACTCCCGTGAGCTGGGCTTAATTATCAGAAGTGCATATATGTTTTATTTTTATTTTATTTATTAACTTCATTTGTGCGTATGTGCACCTGATGTAGACATATTCATTCCCACACATGCTCTAAGTACTACGCATATGCTCATTCCCACGCATATGCATATGCAAGCATACACATTAATTCTTGTATCTATGCTTATGGATATGGATACTTATTCTTACGTTATAAATAACTACATACATGTCCATCATAGTCTGGCCTAGTCATATGTTCACATCGCCTGTCCGTTTATGCGCTTGTTATATGTTATTGATAAGTGAGTGAGTGCCATTTCTTCTTTTTAATGCTCTTGAGTATATCTTCTACCTTCGTCTGTTCTCTGATCCACGTCGCCCTCTTCCGATCTCTCAGGCTAATTCCCATCATCGATCTTTCCATCCCTCTCTGGGCGCTTATTAGTTTCCTCTCCAGTAACCTGGTTGTAGTCCAGGTTTCTGACCCATAGGTCATAACTGGGAGGACGCATTGATTAAAGACTTTTCTTTTTAAGCACAATGGCAAGGAACCTCTTAGTGTGCTACTGTGCCTGCCGAAGGCACTCCAGCCTAGACTGATTCGTCGCTTTATTTCCTGTTCACTTGATGTGCCTGTCTGCACGAGTTGTCCTAGGTATATATACCTGTCTACTACCTCTAGTGCTTCGCCTTGTACATGTATTTGTTTGAGTGGGACTCTGCTGTTGAACATAACCTTAGTCTTTTTCTTGTTCATCTTAAGTCCGACTTTTAGGCTTTCTCTATTCAGATCGTTTATTAATTGCTGCAGTTCATCAGCTGATTCACTAAGGAGAACAATGTCGTCTGCAAATCTTAGGTTGTTTAGGTGTTCGTCTCCTATTTTGATACCCTTCCCTTCCCATTCTAGTTTCTTGAATATTTCCTCAAGGCAGGCTGTAAACAGCTTTGGTGAGATGGTGTCGCCCTGTCTAACGCCTTTTTTAATTGGTATTTTATCGGTTTCTGTGTGGAGTTTGATGGTTGCTGTCCCATCTTTGTATATATCTTCCAATATATTACAATATACCTCCTCAACTCCCTGTTGTTGAATAGCACCTAATACTGCTGGTATTTGTACAGAGTCAAATGCCTTTTCATAATCGAGTAATGCCATACACAGGGGTTTCCTATATTCGTTTACTTTTTCTCTTATTTGGGTGAGCGTGTGGATGTGATCTGTTGTTGAGAATCCGCTGCGGAAGCCTGCCTGTTCTCTAGGCTGGCTGGAATCCAGACTGTCAGAGATGCGAGCTGTAATGACTTTCGTGAACAGTTTGTAAGTAACCGAAAGGAGGCTTATGGGTCGGTAATTTTTTAAATCCTTTTTATCGCCTTTTTTGTGTAACAAGATAATTGTTGCATTTTTCCAGGCTTTCGGAGTTTTTCCGCTGAGAAGGCATTTGTTAAAAAGATTGGCTAGTTTCACTGTTGCGATGTCTCCTGCATCTAATATGAGGTCTATACTAATTCCGTCTTCGCCTGGTGTTTTCCCTCTCTTCATGCCTTTAAGTGCTCTTTTTATTTCTTCTTTTGTGATATTAGGTACGTCGCTAGTTACCGCGTTTGCTTCTATTTATGGCTGTTCGTTTGAGTTGTATAGATCCCTGTAAAAGTCTTCCACTACTTTGATGATTTCATTCTTGTTATGTGTTACTTCTCCGTCTGGTTTCTTAATTGCATACATTTGATTTCTCCCTATTCCTAGTCTTCTTTTAGCTGCTTTCATGCTGGTACCTGAAATCACTGCTTCATTTATTATTTGAGTATTGAATTTCCGTACGTCTTCCCTCTTCTTTTTATTTATGGTCTTTGTTAGTTCAACCAATTCTATCTTGTCCCTATTTGACGATACTTTCATGTCTCTACGTTTTTGCATAAGCTGTTTAGTTTCTACCGAGAGCTTGCTGGAGCTTCGATTGTCGTTCTTTCCGCCTACTTCAAGTGCAGCTTCTTTTATTATGTCATTGAACTGTTTATTGATTTGGTCGATGTTGAGATCTTCGTCGCGGAGGAGTGAATATCTGTTTTGGATGTTTAGGCTAAATTCTGTTGCTCTGATCCTCAAGTTAGCCAAGTTTGGCTGTGGTTTACTCATTAGTTTGTTCCTTTCCCTTCTGAGATGTATTTTAATTTCGCCTCTCACCATTCTATGGTCGCTGCCTACATTTACTTTATTTATAACCTCTACATTTTTTATTATATCGCGCCTATTTGAAATTATGAAGTCAATTTCGTTTTTGACGTCAGAAGGCGACTTCCATGTCCACTTCCGTTCTAGTCTTTTTTCGAAGAATGTATTCATGATACTGAGTGATCGAGCCTCCGCAAATTCGACTAGCATTTGTCCCCTCTCGTTCC
>NC_091579.1:17681271-17683771 GCF_042767895.1 Penaeus vannamei
AAACAGACGTACTACTGCTACTCGTGAGAAAGTGTTTCATGTTGAAATAAATGATTTCCCCCCTTCAACATTCTCGTCTCCTTTTGATATTAAACATGACTCTGACCTCCCAACATCCTCTGAAATTCCTACCCTTGAGTAGGGTACAGACCCTTCGCATCCACAGGTACTAATTGGTTTCGACGGCTCGTCCGAGCATGCCCGCCCAGTCAATATCCAGCGTGATTCTGGTTCTCTGGTCTCCCTGGTGCCACGGAATGTAGTGCCTTCTCCGGAGTGCTATACAAGAGTTTTCATAGATGGTGTGAGTGTAACGGGGGCGGATGGTGTACCTTTATGCCGAGTTTACCTGACATCAGAGCTAGTAACTGATATGTCAAATTAGCTACTCGTGGGATATCAGTCATGCTGGTAAACGATCTTGCAGGGGATAGGATGCGACCATCCCCTGTGGTCTCGCCTCACCCTACGAGCGAGAACAACACAGAGGAGTTAGAGAAAGAGCACCCTTCACTCTTTCCTGCTTGTGCTGTCACTCGCAACAAAACTAAGGGTCGTGCAATTAGTAATGACGTCCCTGACAAAAAATTGCCAATGGATGTACCAGGTTTTGAATCTGGTTTCCAAAGAGGGATTTTCATTAAGGGATTTCTTTGAAGGTTCTGTGGGGCGAGAGTTTCAGGAGACTGAAGGGATCTTAAGTACTAGTGAATCACCCATAACTAGGAGTAAATTGATTGAAGATCAATGGCTAGATATAGAATTAAAAGTTGTTAGAGTATCTTCATTGCTTTTACTTGAAGTCGGGTGCACATACGCCAGTATAGATCTTTGCACACTCCTAGTACCGACACCTGGCACACCATTCATCAAATTGTTTTGCCTCATTTCCTTCGTCATCACGTTCTTGCCATTGCTCACAATATTTTAGGACATATAGGAGTCACTAAGACTCCTATAAAATATTTGAACATTTCTACTAGCCTAAGATGAGACATGACATAAATAAATATTGCCGTACAAGTCATATCTGTCAGGTTAAAGGTAAACGAGGCGTTGTCGTTCCACCCCATCTACTTATTCCAATTTCTGTAATTAATGAACCCTTTAGTAAGATCGTCATTGACTGTGTCAGACCCTTGTCTAAGATGAAACGGGGAAATCAGTATCTCTTGACTATCATAGACTCAGCTACATGGTATCCCGAAGCCATACCCCTTAAACGTATAACCACAATAACATTGTGAAGGCTCTTGTTAATTTGTTCACTCGAGTAGGACTGCTATTCGCGGTACAGTCAGACCAAGTGTCTAATTTTATGTCTGGCTTATCTGAGAAGGTGATGATATCACTTGGCATTCAACAGTTTAAATCGACTGCTTACCATCCACAGAGTCAGGGAGGAGTAGAGAGATTCCACCTTACCCTCGAAACAATGATCAAAGCTTACTGTTTGGACACAGGTTCTGAATGGGATGATGCTATAGACTTACTTTTATATTCATTGAGGGATAGTGTGCAGGAAATCCTTGGATATACTCCCTTTTAGCTCATTTACGGTCATAAATGAATGGGTCCTTTAAAGGTTTTAAAAGTGTTGGTAGAGCGAGGTCGAAAGGGTTCTAGCTGCCATGTACGCAGAATGTTTTAAGAACCGATTGAAGTCTGCACTTTCTTTTACACACACTTAGGGAAAGTGCAATGTAAGATGAAAAAGTGTTATGATGAAGTAAATAAAGTTAAAGTATGGGAATTTAAGGAGGGAGAGATGGTACTGGCACTCCTCCCCATGCCCAGCCAGCCTCTCAGATCTTGATATTCAGATCCTTTTCAAGTGATCAAACGTGTATCTGATGTAAATCATATTCTTGCTATACCCAATAAATGCAAGAAAAAAGTGGCTTGTTCATGTGAATCTTTTGAAAATGTATCTTGTAAGGGATGATCAGACAGTGAAGCATAGAATTACTGGTGATGTAAAGGATGTAGTAGTCGCTGTGCCTTGTAACCCCAGTGATGTTGGCAATGAACAAATTGTTCTAGTGATAGAACCAAATCTGAGTAAAACGTACTGAACAATCGAACAAAAACTCTCCCACCTTTCTAATGCCCAGGTAGCCAGTATTAACGTTCTCCTACGGGAGTACCGGGCACTCTTTGGCGACACGCCTCACACTTGCCCTCTGCTAAATAATGACGTCATGCTTAATGATCCGACTCCTATTCACCAAGCCCCGTATTGCCTCAACACGGAGAAGCGAGAGTTCTCGAGAAAGGAGGTCCGCCGACTGCAGGAGCAGGGTATGATCCGACAAAGCCTAAGTCCCTGGTCATCACCTGTGGTACCAAAGGGCCAAAGGGATTACTGCCTGTGTGTGGACTACCAAAAAGTGAACAACGTCACTCTTGCAGACAAGTGCCCCTGACGTCTCGTGCCGTTCCTGTGTCATCCTTTGTAACTCCTTCGGGGCTGTGGGAATGGACTGTGCTTCCCTTTGGC
>NC_091579.1:17703771-17706271 GCF_042767895.1 Penaeus vannamei
GTGAATGAGATTTCAGTTTTGCTCGGTACAAACCTCATTGTGATGTCCAACAATAACAAATTCAAAGCTTTAACAGGACAAGGAGCATTATGAACATTTCGCTAAACAATGCTATCAAAAGTATGGTAGATACCATTCCAGTTAATTCTAGATTTTAAGAAGACTTGTCTAGTTAGCGTAAAATCTGGTATAGGGAAGTCCAGCTGGATCTTACATGATAGACTACAGTGGTCGGAAGAACCTATTGGCGCGATAGAGTCTACATCAACTACCCCTCTCACATCACTTAGCAAAAGATCCAAAAGATTGCCACTCCTGTGAGTTGCACCACGGACTAACTGCTCACACCCAACCACATCTGCAAAATCTAATGCAGAAATGCCATGTCGGTCAGTTGAGGACACAATTCAGCCACTCTCGGTGGTGAGCATTAAAATCACCTGTAGATATAAAGCAAGATCTACTATCATTCTCTTAAATAGAAATGTACGGTCAACAATCATAAATACTGTCATCAGAGTTGGGACTTCCATAAAGACTAAAAATGTAGAAATTATTAACAACCATGTATTCTTGACAAGCATATTCATACTTTGTAAAACGACTAGCATTAAAACCAACCATAAAATATAAACATAAACCTTGGGCTCGAGGAGCAGGGAATTCCTGCCTCATGTCTGAAACCAGAGTTTCAACACAACAAATACAGTCAAATTTTGTCGAGGTAACTGCAAGTTTATTCAAATTCCCATGAAGTCCATGATTATTAGTAAAAAGTAAATTGCAATACTTTGGACGGCAAGGACCAGGATTCAGCTCAACATCGCCAGACAACAAAACAACAATTCCACATAAAAATAACAAAAACATAAATTTGAGAAAGAACTCGATTACACAAAACCCAGAGATTCTTAGCAACCCCTGACCACTGAAGGCCTGCTGGAGACTGGGGGCCATGGCTATATCGACATTCATGATTGTAATAAGAAAAGGAAAAAGTAAGAAAAAAATGTGGAAAGGGAAGGAAAACAAGAGCTGCAGGGATGTGCCTTCCTACAATAGGGAGATGGCTAATTCAGGGATGTTGGGCACACAACTATGGCTACAATTCAGAGGGTCCACCTCAAGGATGCCGTTGGTAGCTAAACTACTCATCCGTCTTTGCTATGGCAGCAGGGATACCAAGAACCCTTATGACATGAACAATCATACTCTCATTGAGGACAGACAATAACCGGTGGTGCTCAAGTGAGAAAAAAATAAATACACATATACATATGTATATAAACACACATACAAATGTATACACACACATATTTATATGTATACACATATAAACACATACATGTATTTATTTATTTCTCTCTCTCTCTCTCTCTCCCACACACACACACACAACATATGTACTTATAGACCGGCAGCCAAGGGAGGTTTGGTCAAACGAACTTGGTACTAATTGCTGAATACAGGATCATGTAGAGAATAATAGGGCATATGAAGAACTGGATGTCTGCCGGGGGCCCCCTGCTGCGTTTGGCCCCTGGGAACCGTCAAAAGGGGGAAAAAAATCAGCTAGATCAAATATAGAGAGGTATCACACAATGTATTTCAGGGTAATATCACACTGGGTAAAAATAGTTCATGCCAGACATAATCTCAGATACTCAAAAAGGGCCAAAAATTTTGGGGTTTGACCTTTGATGTCTAACCCTGAACCAGTAACCATCGACTAGGAAAGGATCAACTACATTCCATTTGTGCAAAATAATGTATTTCCTCAAATGACAATTATCCAGTGTCCCAAGGTTCTGAAAACACTGCATATACAATGCCCCCAATGCAATTTATTTCAGAAGTTCTAAGCAATTTTATATACTGGACCCACTCTGGGTCTGTTGTTCCTGCAGCCCAACTGTTAAAACTGAAACTACTATAATTTATATAGTTTATATAGTTTAGAGAGAGAATATGCATACAGAGATTGACCTCCATCATCACTTGAGATACAAATTCCAGTGTCTTATTATGCCAATGTTATGAAGTTGTGTGACTGTGGGGAGAATTACTCCCCGAGGAAATAATTGTAGTGGCAATTGGTAGGCCTGCATCTTGCCTATATCTGTAAAACAACAGTGGATTAAACATTAAGGGTCGAATTCATAAAGGTGGTTAGGAATTGTAATTTCTGATTAATCAGTTTCAGGGCCTGCATTTAATTATTTTAGATCTGTAAATAGGCAAAGACAATTTATTTCCAAACGCTATCTTTGCTAAACGGCCTTTGGGAATCCCCCCCTTAGTCTCGAAACGTTGTTTCAAATGGTACCAAACGAATATTTTTTTTTTTTTTTTATCAGCCCTGGGTAGGTCCAACTTTTGGGTGTGTCAGGCATGTATATTGCAGCAGATAATTTGTCTGGTATTGATCATTCTGTACTCTCTGATATGGGTCGAAGTATATTAACTTTGTCTCAAGTGGTACCAATAATGTGTGATCCAG
>NC_091579.1:17754738-17757238 GCF_042767895.1 Penaeus vannamei
ACTGAGAGGTAAGTGTGTAAGTGTAACACCCTGGCTGCATTGGAGGGGAGCATGTCCATAACAAAGCATTGACTGTAGGGAGAAAAAAAGAAAAAAAAAGAGAGACAGAGAAAGAGAGAGGAAAAGAGAGGAAGAGAGACAGAGAGAGAGAAAGAGGGAGATAGAGAGAGAAAGCGGCCAATCGAAAAAGGCAGATCTATATTGTGTTTGTCTCTCTAAACAAAAAAATAAAAACTATCTAGTACTGTTGGTGGAAGAATGGTATGGCATGGTGGTTGAGTTGTAGGAGGTTTTCCCACAACTCTAACTCCAGGACTCGTTCTTAATTAACAGGACCAGGCTTTGTCCGAAACTAAGTAAGTCTCAGTCCCAGATTCATTCGTTTGGCTCAGTGTCAAAAAAGAAAGAAAAAAAGAAAGAAAAAAAAATATATATGTATATATATATATTATATATATATATATATATATATATATATATATATATATATATATGTATTTATAAGTATATTAATATATATATATATATACATATATATATATACATATATATATATATATATATATATATATATATATATATATCAATGATTTACACACACACACACACACACACACACACACACACACACACACACATATATATATATATATATATATATATATATATATATATTTTTTTTTTTTTTTTTTTTTTTTTTTTTTTTTTTTTTTTTTTTTTATATATATATATATATATGGGTGGCTGCTTCATGCGCAGGGTGGTGTGAAGCGATGGAGTGGTTGTCTAGTTAGTGTTTAGAGCTTTTGCATGCCTTCTCGCTTACAGCAGCCACCGCTGGCTAGCCTCGTGTGAAAAAGGGAGCAGCTCTGCATAAGCCTTCCCCTGCCAGTGCATAGCCTCTCCATCATCGAGACTCCCTGCAGTGCCTCTGCATGGCCTCCCATGGAAACTGGGTACCTTGCGGTTCCAGGCTAAACTGAGGGGGATATCGGAGCAGCAGGAGGCACCAGAGGTTCAGGGTCATGGCCCACCAGGGCGTGTGGACACGCCCTGGCCCTGTACCAACTCCTGCCCCCTATCCCCCTGGGGATAATGGGAGGCTCGGGGGAGATGGGCCTTGCCAGTTCTCCTCCCCTTAGATATAACCAATTGGCAGTGCCACAAGTAAACGGAAAAGCTGGGAGGAGGGGAAAAGTCCCTCCCACCCAGCAAGTGAGGCGGACTGTGGGCCCTGCTGGGAGGGCGACTGCTGGAGCGCAGGCTGGGAACGGGAACTAATCGTCTCGCCTGCGCTCTGGTGGCCGCCAGCCCAGAGTGAAGCTTGTGGGGGAAAGCCCTCGGGAACCCCACAGGTGGATGATGGGGCACGCAGCCCACCCCCCTTTATATGGGGCAACGTCGGTGGGGGTGACAGAGGTGGCATCCACCCGGAGCGACTGCCAAAGGCTGAACCTCAGGCGGGAAGTCAGGGTGGGGGCTTGGAACATCCGTTCTTTGCGTCAGGATGATTGGTTGCCTCTACTGTTGAGGGAACTGGGGAGGCTGAGAGTTGAGGTGGCTGCTCTCTCGGAGGTGAGGAGGCCTGGCAACGGCATGACCTGTGTAGTTGGCTACACCTATTACTGGTCGGGCCGCAGCGACCGCCACCATCTCCAGGGAGTAGCCATTGCCATCTCCAGCAGACTCCAGCCCTCGGTATTAGAGGTTACTCCTGTTGATGAGCGTATAATGGTACTGAGATTGAAACTATCTTTTGGCTTCATGTCTCTTATTGCTGTGTACGCCCATACCGATGTTTGTAAACTCGACATGAAAGAGATGTTCTACGCCAAACTTACATCTGTGGTAGACAGATGTCCCCGGCGAAATATTCGCATTGTTCTGGGTGACTTCAATGCGGTATCTGGCTGTGATTGTGCTGGCTATAAGATGTCAGTCGGTTCCCATGGTTCAGAAGCTGATGCCGGTAGCGAGAATAGCCTCCTTTTCTGGGACTTTGCTAAGTCCCAGAAATTGAGGATTTCTGGCTCCTGGTACCAGCACCCAGTCCCACATCGCTGGACATGGTACAGTGATGCGGGTAATGCAGCCAAGGAGATCGACCACATACTCGTTAGCACTCGTTGGAGGATCCTTCAGAATTGCAGGGTGTACAGGAGTGCTGAGTTCTGTGGTACTGACCATACATTGGTTGTGGCTATCTTCCGGGTCCACTTCAAAACTCCCTAGCGGTCAAAGGATCACCCTAGGGTGTTTCATTTGGAGAGTCTGAGGGAGAGGGAGTGTACCCACGGGTTTGTTGAGGCAATCTCTGATCGTTTCGCAATGCTTGACAGTCTGACAGACCCTGTTCTTCTGTGGGATACCTTCAAGCATGAAACGCTTGATGCAGCTCAAGATACGATTGTATGCCCGAGAGCAGTACAGAATTCCATCTCGCAGGAGACACTGGAAGCCACAGATGCATGTCGTGCGGCTCGTCTGACAGGGGATCAGG
>NC_091579.1:17785113-17792613 GCF_042767895.1 Penaeus vannamei
TATTAATCAACTACTATGCGAAATCATAAAAATGGTATTTTAATTAGTACATAAAATGAATGAAACGGTGACTGGTTTGGGTCAGCTTCCCTTAGCTGACAGCCTAAAGACAATCCTCGTGGTTGTAAGTGATACTTAAAATTAAAATAGATTCCCTGAGGAATAGTGATGAAGGGCCCAACCATAGAGGGGACACATCATCCAGCTCATACGCGGAATGCAAATGGGTACCCATCTTCTTGGGGAATACCAGCAATAATCTAACGTATAGCGATAAGAAGGCGCTGCGTGGCGCTGAGATCGCCTGGGCGATAGGTGTGCGACTCGGCACATGAGAACAACTTAACATTAATTACCTTAACCTAATTACATGCCCATACCCAGCTGGGGGTCGTCACCAAGGACCATGTAATAATGATGAGGTGAGGTTCATGATTAATATAAGCGAAAATCACGAACAATATGAAGTCGTAGTAGCTGTATAATATAATTAATCTCTAACATGGAGATAACTAAATAAAAATTTAATACAAATAGCTTGAATGTATTTTTGGGTCGAGAGTCAGAATGGTTATAAGTGCCTTTTACCTGGGTAAGGTCAAATGAGGTCATTATTCGGACATTCGCTAAAATAGCAATAGCTAGTAAATATAAAAATAAATAATATTGTGAAAAACAAGAACACAGTAATCTAGAAGTTAAATAATCAAATTACCAATAAATGAACATGAATAATTAAAGAAAAAATATATCTATAAAGAAGACGAATAATTACAGTGAAACGTACTTCGGAATATGCACAAATATACTATAATAATAACAAAATCATACGATTTAATTCGATGAATTATGCTAGTATTATTATAGTTCCCAAAATATTCATGCAAACCGGAAGTAAATTCATCACTCTATCTTAAATCGTCGTGTTATATAAATGAAAATAAATTTCAGAAAAAAATGTGGAAAATACTACAAAGACAGGTCACAAAAGGTGAGATATGTCATTTATTGACAAGACCTGACCTTAGATGACCTGAAAAGCTATGTGTGGTCACTCGCACTAGAAAACTAATATAACACTTTATGCATAAAAATACTGGAGTCGATATTCATATAAACATACAAATTAACAAGGCACACTTTTCTTGTATAAATATAGATACGAAAAGAAAAAAATATAAAATATTATCACTGCAAAAAAATAATTTAACACTAGTGGACTAGAAATATTGAAAATAGGTAGAGAGGGAGGGGAGATTAACGGGTAGGGGTTAGGAGGAAGGAAGGGGGTTCAGGATGATGGGGGATGGTGGTAGGTGGGAAACGTGGGGGAAATGTTTGTTTTTGCATAATTAAACTAAATTATTTAAATATTCCAAAATATCTCACAATTGCATAGTTAAACCGAGCCTAAATAAATACACAGTAATGATATGCGAACTGAACGTCGATATGGCATCAGGTTAACGTAGTGAGATATAATGAGAATAAGAAAAAAGTCAAGAATATGGCAATACTTAGTCACGCGACCTACGATGGCCGTAGAAATAGATAATAATTTAAAGAAAATGCACATTATATTCACCCACATGAATCAAATATTTAAACCGAGTTAGATTTAAGCAATAAAACACGCCAAAGAAAGAAAATGCACTCTCGCAAGTGATGAAAATGGGGATTGATTCCCTTAAAAAAAGCGACGATCTACCATGACAAGAAAAAACATAATAGATAACTGAAAGAAGGAAAGAAAATGCACGTTGCATGAACACTTTAGATTTTTGAAAAAAAAAATCACTGCACTTGTAAAACAAAACGGCATGCACACATAGGCGAAGAAAGGGGAAAGAAAAGGAAATAATTGCCAATAGTGTACTTACAGTTTTCCGGAGGCTTGTTCGTGTCATTCCGCCGCTTGCCACCAGTTGTCAACGTAAGAGTTGGGGGGCGTGGAGGTGGTGGTGAATGAAAGGGGACTTGCTTGAGGAGTTTATTGGGGAGGTAATGCGTGGCCCCGAGAGTGACCCCGCGCCCCGAGGGCCGAGGGCGGCCTCCTGCCCTATGACTCCTGCTAGGTCTTGGTCTGCTTCTGGTGCTCTCTCTCTCTCTGCCTGACGAGACGTCCTTATATCCAGCGCCTCCTTGTCCTGCTGGCGGAGGTGCCTCGTACCCTATTCTTTGGGTGTCCATTCTTCCGGGCGTGTCGAAGGGCCGGAAGAGAAAGTCTTGGGCTGGCAAGGAAGGTGCGAAGCCAGGAAGTAAGGCAGCTGCAATGCCTAGGTGTGAAGCCCAACCCATCCGGTTTCCATATTGCTGACAGAGATATATACATAGAGAGAGAGAGAGAGAGAGAGAGAGAGAGAGAGAGAGAGAGAGAGAGAGAGAGAGAGAAAGAGAATGCGAGAGAGAGAGAGAAAGAGAATACGAGAGAGAGAGAAAGAGAATACGAGAGAGGGAGAGAGAAAGAGAATACGAGAGAGAGAGAAAGAGAATACGAGAGAGAGAGAGAGAGAGAGAGAGAGAGAGAGAGAGAGAGAGAGAGAGAGAGAGAGAGAGAGAGAGAGAGAGAGAGAGAGGGGGGTGGTGGGGGGGAGGGGGTGATCACAACCTGGACTGTCCCGAGGTGCACGGTATTCATACAGTATAAATCAAGAGTACTTTGGCGGCTTGAGCGAAGCCTCGCGAAACCTGCGTGATTTCCTTGAAAGGATCAGGGAAGGAAATGGGAAAACAATGTAAGGCACAATTACTGTGGATAATCCTCGGTAAGAATCTTCTCGGCGTCTCATTAACACTTCCACTTCTTATGCCCTTCTCTCTCTGCTTCTTCTCCCCTCCCTGATAAGCCCTTTTCCTTCTCTCTGCTTCTTCTCCCCTCCCTCTTATGCCCTTTTCCTTCTCTCTGTTTCTTCTCCCCTCCCTCTTATGCCATTTTCCTTCTCTCTGCTTCTTCTCCCCTCCCTCTTATGCCCTTCTCCCCTCCCTCTCCTCTTCGTAGGCTTCCTCTACTTCTGCTTCCTTATGCACTGTGTTTTGTTCACCGCTGGTCATTCTTTCTCACTTTCTGTTCGCGCAACTGTTGCTCTCACCGCTCTTCCGTGACCGCTGGTATTACTGTTGTATTATAAGCAACGCCCTCACCGCTGCTGTTGTAATCCCGTTCGCCATAATCAAGAACATCTGATCTCCAAAATCAGTTTCATAAATAATATGATCCTTTCCAGCACCACATCACCATCCGCATTATCACTATTACAACTATCCTTATCATGATTATCAATATCATTGTCATCACTATCATTATATATTTTTATTAGTATTATTATTATACTATTATTATATATCATCACTGATAATATCATCATTATAATTAATAGTAGAAATAGTAGCGTAGTAGTAGTTACACTAATACCATAATCATTTATTATTATTATTATCTTAGCATTACAATTATTATCATTATAATTATTATTATCATTAATATTATTACCTTTGTCATTAATATTCTAAACATTCTATTACTATCACCCTCATTATCATTATTACTATCATCATCTTTACCTCCGCCGTGGGGATTATGTTTTTTGTAAAGTTGGTTAATTAGTTTGTTTGTTAGCAGAACTCAAAAAGTTATGAACAGATTTTTATGAAATCTTAACCAAAGGTGTGTCTTAGCCCAACTTAGACGGTAGTAATCCGGCTCACGATCCGGATCCAGATTTATTTTTAAAGGATTCATTAACTTTGCGAGAAAGGAAAACACGGACGTCCCCAGTGCACTTCAAACAGACATTGTTTTAATGTAATTCTTCGTGTGAATAGTTCTATTGCATCAGTGACCCTATTGCCATGGCGGAGGTGATTTTAGTTATGATTAAGATGACTATTATAATCAAAATTAATAATATTTTATAATTCTTATTATAATCAAAATCAACAATAGCGTTATCATTACCATCCACCTTATAATGACGATAATTATCATAAGTATATTACTATTATCATTATTGTTTTACCATTATCAGTATTATGATTATCATCATTATCAATATCATTATTATCATTATCATTCTTGTTAATGTTATTATTATATATTCTCATTCTTATTATAATGATTATGATAATCATTATAATTGTTATTATCATTTTTATTTTCACTCTCAGCACTCGTACTTTCATGGTCATCGCTATCATCCTTACTATCAGATAGTCCATTATCATCATTAATTTCATTATGTATTATAATTAAATTTAAAGTTGTTACTACTAATACTAACATTAACAATAACAAAAATAAAAGATTAATAATAGTATTAAAACAATAATAATAATGATAATAATCATGATCATCAATTTTATTATTACTAGCTATAGCATTATCATTCTAATCATCATCAGCAGCAGCATTCTCATTTGCATTGTCACTTTGATTATTATTTTTATCATTATTATTACGGTTTTTATTATTAACATTATTATCATTATCACTATCATTTTCATTATTGATATTATCATAATCATTATTACTATCATCATGATTATTATCAATTATAGGTATTATCATTTGAATTATCATTATCACAATTATCATCATTACTATCATTTTCATTATTATCATTATTGTTATCAATATTTATTATCTTAATATCGCCAGTATCCTTTTTAATTTTTTTTTTCATCTCCTTTGCTTCCATACTTTATTCTTCTTTCCCTTCTCCTCCTACTCCAGCTCCCCTTCCTGTCCCTCTTATCTTGTGCCCCCCCTCCCCCGCCCCCCGGCTCAGGTTGGACCACTTAAAGGGGAAGTTCCTCCGCTGCAGCACTTACAAGCGGTGACATTCCTACGCCTCGCCGTGCATGGCGTGCATGACAGATCAGGGTAAAAAGCGGTGGGGCGGGGGGAGGGGAGGGAGAATGGAGGGGGGCACGTCAAATTCATGCGGATGAAGAGATACGTTTAACTCCTGGTCTCAGTCATATGGTCTAGTATGTACACATACGTGAGCACTGCAAACACGTTTCCAAATGCGGAGAGGAACATGCACACAAAAAGTCACACAAACATATAGATCAAGAGATGGAAGGAAGGGGAAAATAAACGTCAGTGCACGACGATCCAAGAGGAATAAAGCTGCGTTTGAAGAAACAGAAGGAAGGGTATTTGTTCAGCGTCGCCTCCAAAGATTGCCGTCTCGCTTATCGAACACAAAGAGTAAACATAAGAGCGCTTTTCCGGCGGGAATCTCAATAATAGCCCGACTAAGTTCCCGCTGCCCCGGGAGTCCGTCCAGAGCCCGAGGATTGACGGTGAGCCGCGGATGGAGTTCGGAATTCGTGCCTTCTGACGCCCGGGAAATGCCGCCATTTTCGACACCTTTTGTTGCCCAATTGTCGTCAGCCGAAGGACGAGCGCGGAGGGGCAGGAGGGAAGAGAGGGGCGCTGAATAAAGGGGAGAGGGAATAAAGACGAAACACAGTAGACATGGTAAAGAAGAATGTAGGATGAAGGAGATTTGGCGTTGGAAGCCGGGGTCGAGAAGCAGCCCAAGCGAGGCGGGGATTCTTCGTCTAAACTTTGAGCCCGTGACAGACCGTGTGCGTGCGTGCGTGTGTATGTGTGTGTGAGAAATAAGAGAAAGGCAGACATACAAACAGGCAGACAGAAACAGTCAGAGCTACATACAGAGCAGACAGAGAAAGGCTGAATAAAACAGAGAGAAGAATATGCTTGTATTTGCGTTCGCCGAAGGTTGGCGAAGCGAGGCCGAGCGGAACAACCAAGTCATGGCCTACGGACGCGTATTAAGTATGAAAATAATATATGCATTTCCTCTTCCTTCCCTCACCTCGCACTTTTTCTCCGCACCGCCGAGCTATTATGATGCTCTGTGCGCAGGAGAAAGGGCGGGAAAAATCCAAAGCGCGGGAAATATTTTGCGACGAGCGAGAAAGCGAGAAAATGAAAGGCGAAGAAAAGCAAACACATGTCGGCAGGAGGGGGGAGGGAGAGAGAAAAGAAGGGGAGAGAGAAAGGAAGAAGGGGAGAGAGAATGAGGAAGGGAGAGACAGAATGAGGAAGGGCGAGAGAAAGGAAGAAGGGGGAAGAAAATGAGCAAGGTAGAGAGAAAGGAAGAAGGGGAGAGAGAATGAGGAAGGGAGATAGGAGGGAAGAAGAGGAAAGAAAATGAGCAAGGTAGAGAGAAAGGAAGAGGGGAGAGAGAAAAGAAGAAGGGGAGAAAGAGAGAGTGAGGAAGGGAGAGAGAATGAGGAAAGGAGAGAAAGGAAGAAGAGAGAGAGAAAGGAGGTGAGAGAGAGAGGAAGAAGGGTAGAGAGAAAGGGAGAATGGGAAAGAGAAAACAAGAAGAGAGAGAGGATGAGGAAGGGAGAGAGAAAGGAAGAAGAGAGAGAAAATAAGGAAGGGGGAGAGAAAGAAAGAAGGGGAGAGAGAAAGGAGGAAGAGAGAGAGAATGAGGAAGGGAGAGAGAAAAGAAGAAGAGAGAGAGAATGAGGAAGGGAGAGAGATTGAGGAAGAGAGAGAGAAATGAAGAATGGGAGAGAGAAAGGAAGAAGAGGAGAGAATGAGGAAGAGAGAGAGAGAGGATGAAGGGAGACAGAGAAGGGGAGAGAATAAAGGAAGAGAGTGAAAGGAAAGAGAGAAGGAAACGAAGAAGGGCGACAGAGAGAAAGGAAGAAGAGAGACAGAAATGAAGAGAGAAAGGGGGGAAGGGAGTGAGAGAAGATAAATGGGGAGAGAGAAAGGAAAAAGGGAAGAGAAAGGGGCGATAGAAAGGAAGAAGGGGGAGTGAAAGGAAGAAGGAGAGAGAGAAGGAAAGAAAGAGGGGAGACAGAGAGAAAGAAGGGGAGAGAAAGGAAGAAGAGAGACAAGGAAGAAGAGAGAGAGAATGGAAGAAGATGAGAGAGAAGAAGAAGGGAGAGATGATGGAAGAAGGTAGAGTAAGGAGGAAGGGAAAGTGGGAGGGAAAAGGGAAGAGAGAAAGCAGGAAAGAGAAAATTGAAATAGGAAGAGAGAAATGAATGCGAGAAAGAGGAGGAGAGAGAGCGAGGAGGACGGTGGGACAGGCGAGCGCGAGACAGGCAAGGGAGAGCAGTGCAAAAGAAAATCGAAAAGACGAAAAAAGGTGAAAGCGAAAACGAAGAAAAAAGGAGAAGCAACCGAGGAAGACGAAGCAGGACGGATAACGGGTGGTGAAGGAGAGGCTGAAGGAGGCTGACAAAGGAACCTCTTTCCTGCCTTGGAATAAGGATTCCGTGTTCAGTTACATCAAATTATGTATATGTCTCTATGCACACGCACACATACACATGTATGCATGTATATACATACTTACTATATACACATGTGCAAGCTACATAAAACCAGGCAGCTCCACTTCCATTAAGCCTACTGACCCCAAAATGAAATTTCCCAAGAGCATTCTGACGACTGTTGGTGGCAAGGAACTCTTCCTTATCATAAAAAGAGGGGAATTATTCTTTTAC
>NC_091579.1:17802613-17804130 GCF_042767895.1 Penaeus vannamei
CGCGTTGCTGTTAAGGCCGATGGGAATGGACACAGCTGGGATGAGGACGCCTACGGGGATGACCGGACTGAATCTTTCCTTTGGCCTTCCACACCTACACCGCGCGCACACACATACACACACACACACACACACACACACACACAGCGAGAGCAAGCGAGAGAGAGAGAGAGAGAGAGAGAGAGAGAGAGAGAGAGAGAGAGAGAGAGAGAGAGAGAGAGAGAGAGAGAGAGAGAGAGAGAGAGAGGGGGGGGGGGGTAGTGTTTGAATCAGAAAAATACAGTCACATATTCGGTTCACGGTTTTGAAGTGCAGAACTGAATATCACGAACAATATAAATCAAAATTAAAAGCAGCAAAGAAAAACATTAATTGGAAAAGTTGTCATCAGTCCAATAACCAATACAAATTGCGACCTAAAATTAGGACAACGAAGTTTAAATCTAAATGCTTTCATTGGAATCGTCAAGACTAGCCAGTGTAACAAGAAACATCGATTGGTTCATTACTGTTGATAGGAAAGCTCCTCCGACGAAGATGGAGTGAAAACAGATATTGTTTCAGATATTTTGAACTCACAATTGAATCTTCCATAATTCAAAACCCGGTGTTTTCTTGATTATAGATCCCCCCCCCCCCCCAGTATCTGCCAGTATCTGTGAAATCACATTTGTGTTTGTTGTACCTTTCTACAACATCTCGAGCCTCAATCAGACAAAGCTACATCATTTCTTATTCAAATTCAAATTCAAACACTATTAATCTCTGCCAAGATACTGGAACAAATGCAGTAAGTAAACTTGAGGAAACTACCTTATCTCTACTCAGTTTGGGGATTATAAGGACTATTCGATCAACTAAGTACATACAGACAAACACACACATTGAAACATCACCATTTACGGAGACAGCCTCCTGAGATTTTAAGCAATCCACTTTCCGTAACTGAGTCTTCCACTTAAAAACCCTCAGTTCAGCCCTCTGGTCAGAGCATGCAGATGGTGACACGAGGCAGACGGGGGAAAGTTCAGCATTAAGGCCGCTGATTGAACCAATTGTTCGGCCTAATCGCTCGGCGACTCAGACACACGGAGGCAGATTAGGGCGACGCGTCCCTTTTGCGGGTGGATGAGGGGAGGGTAAGGGAGCATAGGGTAAGGAGGGAAGGGAGCATGGGGCTGGAAAGGAGAAAGGGGTTGAGGGGAAGAAGGATGCATGGAACTGGAAGGGAGCAAGGGGTTGAGGGGGGAAAGGAGCAAAGGGCTGGATGGGAAGGGAGTGTGGGGCTGGAAGGAGGAGAGTCTGGGGATAGAAGGGAAGGGAGCATGGGGTTGGAAGAGAAGGGGGCATGGGACTGGAAGGGAGCAAGGGGTTGGTGGGGGAGGAAGTTAGCACGGGGCTGGAAGGGAAGGGAGCATGGGGCTGGGAAAGGGAGGTTAGGACTGGAAGGGAAGGGAGCTTGGGGCTGCGGGGGGGGGGCATGGTGCTGGAAGGGAAGCGTGCATGGGGCTGGGAGA
>NC_091579.1:17817130-17820674 GCF_042767895.1 Penaeus vannamei
CCTTGTAAATACACCCCAAAACAATGGTAAGGGTTACAAAGGTTATCCAGGGTACTATGGAGAGCTATCACAGAGTAAGTTTAGAATGGATATAGTTTGAGTACTAGTAGTACCCCTTATAGACATTTTATAGATCCCTTAAACACCCCTAAACAACAGATGGAATACATGACTTTCATCATCGTCCTGTCATTGGTATCACTGAGGCACAGCACCTGTTATTAGTGTAAGTTGTTTTCATGGATTCTTGATGTACAAATGGAATTATTCGGTTGAATTGCAAAAGACAATGATTGTGACATAATCATGCTAATCGTTTTTGTATCTCTTCATGTTTTTATGGTTTTACACTTTTTTTTTCCTTAACGTAAGACAGACAAGGCTTAATTTCCCTCCCTAATCTGGAGGAATGCTATCAGATAATTCAATTTGCTTCTGGAGCTGAAACAGAGAGATAGAGAAGATATAGAAAATGTCTGTGTGTGTGTCCTTGCAGAAGTATATTTTGCGTATAAATGTAAACTTCAGAAACCAAAAATATTAGACATTCTAATGGAATCTGAACACAAATATCTGTATGAGAAATATTCTTCCTGCTGAAACAAAAAGAAGACCAAATTTTGGAAACTGCTTACTTCACTTCCTTGATTTTAAACTACATAGATTCTCGGGAAAGAGAAAAATTGGTTGTATTGTGGCCATGTCGAGTGATGATCTTAAGTAGACGACCCATGTATAAAGAGAATTTATGTAGATGTATATACATATTCACTCTCTCTCTCTCTCTCCTCATCAACCCTAAGAGAATGCAATCTGATAATTCAAACTGCATCGGCTGTAAATAATGAGGAATTTAGAATGATACAAGAGAGAGAGAGGCAAGAAAGGTAATAAATATAAAGTTACTTTCTTTTAATTCTTCTTATTGATATAATTACTTTGAATATGTATTTATTCATTTTGAATATGAAGTAGAAAGTGAGAGAGCAGATGTAGTGATAAGGAAAATATAGGATACATACAGTTACAAGAAGAAAGGATGAAATGGAGAGGAAACTAAGTGATAAAGTAGGATGAAATAAAAAGAAAAAGAAAAAGTCAGAAGAGCAAAAAAAAAGACACGCGATTTATAAATTCTAAATGAATTAATAGATAAAATAAAATATAAGTAATTAACCAAATAGATAAATTCCAAAACGTTTTGCTAAGAATTGGCTGAATACAATTGCAGAAAAAAGGTTTGAGGCAACAGCGATAGATAAAACCTTCATCCGGAAGAAAGGATACTAAGAATTCACAAAACACATGCAAAGACATATCATCATTAGGAGCTAACGCCGACGGGGGCGCATAGCCGCGTCCACCTTTTGGGATCCCTCATGGCAAGCCGTCAGGCAGGAACTCGGCCCATCTCAAGCTCCTCCCGACAGGCTTGATCGATCTGCCCAAGCCACGACCTCCTAGGTCGTCCCACAGGCCCTCCTCCACCCAGGGTTGTCTCTCACAGAAACAACCTGATGAGCAGGATCAGCCTGTGGAAAGTGGAGGCAGTTGACCATATAGCCTGAGTTGGCGCTTCCTGATTGTGCAGGGGAAATAGGTCCTGTGCTGTTTCATGGTGCAGCCGTTGGTTAGACACATGGTACCGCCAACAATACCCCCATAATCCGGCACAAGGACCTATTACAGAAGGCATCATGACGAGACTCCAGGGCACTGGATAATGTCCAGGTTTTACTACCGTAGAGCAAAACTGGCATTATCAGAGCCCTGAAAACCCGTAGCTTGACCTTTCTGCACAGGTACCTGCATCTCCAAATACTCTTGTCGAGAGAGTTCATGACCCCTGCTGCTGAAAATAATCCGTCTGCTTTCACCTCCTGGTCTGACAGCCAGAGTTACAGAATGCACTAACTAGGTATGTAAAGCTCTCCATGACTTCAATGTCCTCGCCGCAAGCACGTACCAACTGAACAGGCCTCCTAGCAAGTCCCCAAAGTCCTAGATCTTGGTCTTGGTCCAGGAGACCCCTAGACTTATCATCAGCAAAGTCAAGGTCTGTAATCTAGTATATGGTCTATTGTGGACTTACTAGGAGTGAATCCAAATTGCTCCAGCCTCTAATGCCTCAGTAGATGGTCTCTAATATGTCTCAGAAGGATGTGGGCAAGAACCTTGCCTGGTATACTGAGCAGTGTGATGCCTCGGTGATTGCTGCAGTCCCATTGGCCCCCCTTCCCCTTCCAGAGAAGGATGACTACACCCCTCAGCAGGTCAGGGGGAATGGTAACGGATGGCAGCCAGGACAGCATGCAATCCCTGCACCATAGGTTCACCACCAACCTTTCACAGTGTAGCCGACCCCCGCAACCTGCAGCGCAGCATACTTCCCCCAGGCTGGGTCCAGGTCCACAGCCTGTCCTCTCACCCTCACCATCAGCAGCTTCTCGACGACGCATACCAAGACCTTGATTGGTTGACCATGGTAACCTCACAGCCTGCCCATTGAACCACAGGCACCCCTTGTTCCCAGGTAGCTGGCACAGCTCAGACCCACTTAAGCTCCGGCACCCAGGCCGAGCTCAGCACTCACAAACCTCCAGTGGAGCAAGACACAGCCAGCAGCACCTAGGCCTAGCCAGGCCTTAGCCGACGGGTGAGCCACCCCGGCTCTCCCCGGCGATCTCCAGCACACCAGCCATACCTGTGAGAACTCACACCCACACCCCAAAAACTCCTTAAAGAGATGATTGACACCAGTCCATGGCAGATACAAATCCATTGCTATATTGGTGACTCTCTCCGGAGTGACACAAATACCCAGCCTTCTGGAATATCACGGTTATCACTTGCTCGCTTAGCTCTCTCACTGGAAGGGGAGTACCTGTAGCCGACCCCTGCAACCTGTAGCGTAGCATACTTCCCCCAGGTTAACCAGGTTCACAGCCTGTCCTCTCGCCCTCACCATCAGCAGCTTCTTGACAACTAATGCCGAGACCTGATTGAATGAGATGGACACTTCACGGCTCGCCCATTGGACCGCAGGCTCTCCTTGCTCCCGGGTAACTGATACAGCTCAGACCCACTTAAGCTCTGGCACCCAGGCCGAGTTCAGCACTCACAAACCTCCAGACACAGCCAGCAGCACCTAGGGCCTAGCCAGGCCTTAGCCAACGGGTGAGCCACCCCGGCTCTCCCCGGCGATCTCCAGCACACCAGCCATACCTGTGGGCACTCACACCCAAAAGCTCCTTAAAGAGATGATTGACACCAGTCCATGGCAGATACAAATCCATTGCTTGGAGATCGCCTCCCCAACTTCAGTTTGGGAGGGTGGGTCCTCGCTAATGGGTGGGTCCGGCAGTGGAATCACGACACTACCCACATCCAAGTTAACTGTTGGTGGGTCAACCTGATACAACTGCTCAAAATACTCAGCCCTACGTTCCCGCACCGCAACAGGATCTGAGACAATCTGGCCACCTGCCAGGCAAATTGCAGTCACCTGTGAAGAGGGCTTGGAATTCAGTTTTCTCAGGGCTTG
>NC_091579.1:17821174-17823674 GCF_042767895.1 Penaeus vannamei
TGTGAGTGCCCACAGGTATGGCTGGTGTGCTGGAGATCGCCGGGGAGAGCCGGGGTGGCTCACCCGTTGGCTAAGGCCTGGCTAGGCCTAGGTGCTGCTGGCTGTGTCTGGAGGTTTGTGAGTGCTGAACTCGGCCTGGGTGCCAGAGCTTAAGTGGGTCTGAGCTGTGCCAGCTACCCGGGAACGAGGAGAGCCTGCGGTCCAATGGGAGAGCCGTGAGGTGTCCGTGGTCAACCAATCAGGTCTCGGTATGCGTCGTCAAGAAGCTGCTGATGGTGAGGGCGAGAGGACAGGCTGTGAACCTGGACCCAACCTGGGGGAAGTATGCTACGCTACAGGTTGCGGGGGTCGGCTACAGGTACTCCCCTTCCAGTGAGAGAGCTAAGCGAGCAAGTGATAACCGTGATATTCCAGAAGGCTGGGTATTTGTGTCACTCCGGAAAGTCACCAATATAGCAATGGATTTGTATCTGCCATGGACTGGTGTCAATCATCTCTTTAAGGAGTTTTTGGGTGTGGGTGTGAGTGCCCACAGGTATGGCTGGTGTGCTGGAGATCGCCGGGGAGAGCCGGGGTGGCTCACCCGTCGGCTAAGGCCTGGCTAGGCCTAGGTGCTGCTGGCTGTGTCTTGCTCCACTGGAGGTTTGTGAGTGCTGAACTCGGCCTGGGTGCCGGAGCTTAAGTGGGTCTGAGCTGTGCCAGCTACCTGGGAACAAGGGGTGCCTGTGGTCCAATGGGCGAGCTGTGAGGTTACCATGGTCAACCAATCAGGTCTTGGTATGCGTCGTCGAGAAGCTGCTGATGGTGAGGGTGAGAGGACAGGCTGTGGACCTGGACCCAACCTGGGGGAAGTATGCTGCGCTGCAGGTTGCGGGGGTCGGCTACACTGTTAAAGGCTGGTGGTGAACCTATGGCACGGGGATTGCATGCTGTCCTGGCTGCCATCTGGCGGTCCGGTAGCATTCCCCCTGACCTGTTGAGGGGTGTGGTCATCCCTCTCTGGAAGGGGAAGGGGGACCAATGGGACTGCAGCAATCACCGAGGCATCACACTGCTCAGTGTACCAGGCAAGGTTTTTGCCCACATCCTCCTGAGGCGTATTAGATACCACCTACTGAGGCATCAGAGACCGGAGCAATCTGGATTCACTCCTGGTAAGTCCACAATAGACCATATACTAGATTACAGACCTTGACTTTGCTGATGATAGGTCTAGAGGTCTCCTGGACCAAGACCAAGATCTAGGACTTTGGGGACTTGCTAGGAGAACCTGTTCGGTTGGTACGTGCTTGCGGCGAGGACATTGAAGTCATGGAGAGCTTTACATACCTAGTTAGTGCATTTCATAACTCTGGCTGTCAGACCAGGAGGTCAGCAGACGGATTGGCCTGGCAGCAGGGGTCATGAACTCTCTCGACAAGAGTATTTGGAGATGCAGGTACCTGTGCAGAAGGATCAAGCTACGGGTTTTCAGGGCTCTGATAATGCCAGTTTTGCTCTACGGTAGTAAAACCTGGACATTATCCAGTGCCCTGGAGTCTCGTCTTGATGCCTTCTGTAATAGGTCCTTGTGCCGGATTATGGGGTATTGTTGGCGGTACCATGTGTCTAACCAACGGCTGCACCATGAAACTGGCACAGGACCTGGTACCTGCACAATCCGGGAGCGCCAACTCAGGCTATATGGTCAACTGCCTCACTTTCCACAGGCTGATCCTGCTCATCAGGTTGTTTCTGTAAGAGACAACCCTGGGTGGAGGAGGCCTGTGGGACGACCTAGGAGGTCGTGGCTTGGGCAGATCGATCAAACCTGTCGGGAGGAGCTTGAGATGGGCCGAGTTCCTGCCTGACGGCTTGCCATGAGGGATCCCAAAAGGTGGACGCGGCTATGCGCCCCCGTCGGCGTTAGCTCCTAATGATGATATGTCTTTGCATGTGTTTTGGAATTCTTAGTATCCTTTCTTCCGGATGAAGGTTTTATCTATCGCTGTTGCCTAAACCTTTTTTCTGCAATTGTATTCAGCCAATTCTTAGCAAAACGTTTTGAATTTGTCTATTTGGTTAATTACTTATATTTTATTTTATCTATTAATTCATTTAGAATTTATAAATCGCGTATCTTTTTTTTGCTCTTCTGACTTTTTCTTTTCTTTTATTTTCATCCTACTTTATCACTTAGTTTCCTCTCCATTTCATCCTTTCTTCTTGTAACTGTATCTTATCCTATATTTTCCTTATCACTACATCTGCTCTCTCACTTTCTACTTCATATTCAAAATGAATAAATACATATTCAAAGTAATTATATCAATAAGAAGAATTAAAAGAAATTAACTTTATATTACCTTTCTTGCCTCTCTCTCTCTTGTATCATTCTAAATTCCTCATTATTTACAGCCGATGCAGTTTGAATTATCAGATTGCATTCTCTTAGGTTGATGGGGAGAGAGAGAGAGAGTGAGTATGTGTATATACATCTACATAAATTCTCTTTATACAT
>NC_091579.1:17863674-17868674 GCF_042767895.1 Penaeus vannamei
CGTATTTTATTTCTCATCTTTATGATGGGTTGCTTTCAATTACTTTTATTTACTACTTTTAATTCATCATTTACATATGGTCATAACTGATACGATGTTTCTTTTAACGTAAAGTTGTTATTTCGATTTCATTAGTTAATTATATTTTCATCAATTTCTATTATAGAAGTATTTCCTTTTATAGTTTTATTGGATTTTAGCATGAATTTTATCAGTTTAGTGTCAGAGCGAAACCCTGATTTTCGCTTACTCCCGCGTAAGAACTGACGTGGGAGGTAAAAGAGACTAACTCAAGGGATTCGAGGGTTGGTCGTGACTCTGACTGCTTGTGAGGGAACCCCGGAACGGGCATTCCCCTTTTTCTTAAGATAAGTGGTTGTGGAGGTACCTGACTATAGGAGGTGAGAGAAGTTTGCCAAGTTATTTGTTCGGAGAAGTGACCTAGTGATTTCGGTGCCAATCCATTTATGGTTTTATTTATTTTATGTGATTTTATCAGTGCTTTTTATTTTAATGATTTTACCGTTCAATGTGTTGATTTTATTAGTCAGTGTTTTATCGTTTTGTTCAATGTTTTATCGTTTCGTTCAGTGTTTTATCGTTGTGTTCAGTGTTTTATCGTTTTGTTCAGTTTTATTGTCGTTTTCTTGTTTTATTGTCGTTTTCTTGTTTTATTGTCGTTTTCTTCAGTTTTATTGTCGTTTTGTTCAGTTTTATTGTCGTTTTCTTGTTCATTGTCGTTTTATCCAGTTTTAATGTCGTTTTATTGTTTTATCTTTTATCATTTTTAATAAATAATTTTACGTATGATCCTGAGTTTCCCCCTAAACCTGTGATGGGAAAGAAGAGTACCAGTGGAAATCATAACTAATGACAGTGATTACTTTACTGATTGCGTTGGAGATTTCTCCCCGCACACGTCTCTCCTCGGCTTAATTCACGCGTACCGACCTTTATATTCTCGCCACAACCATATACACCACACACACGCACCACACACATCCACACAATCTATCGCTCCTTTCCTGCATCGCCTTCTACACTATCCCTCTTCCCACAAACAACATCCGTTCCCATACGGCAATTAAATGGTCGGTGGCAGTCACGCTACTTTTACACTCTAAGGCGAAATATAATTGTAATCGCAGTTCACTACAAAGGGAGAGGGGGATGGGGAGAGGATCGAACCCTATGAGTGACTTTTTAAGGGAGGGAGAAGAAGAGCAGGGGAAGGGAGGAATGGGGCTGGGCAGGAGGGGGTTTCGCACGGAGAGAAAAAGGGAGTGACATGGTTAGGGAAACGTCGAGGGAGGGTGAGAGACGAACCCGGGAGGCGGAGGAGGGGAGGGGATCAGAAAGGGGAATACTTCAAGAGAGGAGGGTGGGGAGAATAAAAGAAAACCTGGAAAGGGGAAGGCTTCTATGATAGAAAGAGAGGAGCTAAGGCTTGGGGATGAGAGAGACTTCCAGAGAGAGAGAGAGAGAGATATGAGGAGGGGAGAGATGAGCAGAAAAGAGAGGAGAGGAGATAAGATAGAGAAAGGCAGACAGACAGACATAGACTGAGAAAGAGAGTAGACTTCCATAGAGGGAGAGAGAGCAAGGAGAGGCAGGGTAGCTGGTAAGTCTTTTAAAAAAATATATTGCTATATTTGCAACTATTCATTCTAAAAGAATTTTTTATCTATTTTCATAACTGTAATCATTATCAATACTATTGTTCTCGTATTTATCATCATCATCATTGTTACCACTATTATTTTTATCGTTACACTAATCTTCATCATCAATAATGCCATTATTACATACTTTAAACTTTTTTACACGTGTATTGATATCAAATTACATTAGAATTAATTGCTTATTAACAGGAAACATTACAGTGCGTGTGACATTACAGCCGAGGAACAGCGGAGAGGCGGATGTCGGTGGGATTTCCAAAATTCAGTATCACACCAAAGGCATTTACATAAATATTGAGTCTTCGTGTGGGCACGGTTTAGATGTAGAAAAGGTATCAGTGGGAATTAATAATCTTGTGAAATATGAGATGCTTTTATTTATTTATTTATTCATTTTTACCGTTCTTGCATTTGCAGATACAGACACACTAATGGACCCACACATCTATATACATGCAAACACAAACACACATACACAGATACGCACATACATGCACATAATCGCACACACGCAAACACAGAAACACACACACAGACACACAAACACACACGCACGAACACACACACACACACACACACACACACACATGCACAAACACACACACTCCCACATACGCTCTCCTACATACAGAAATAAAATGGTGTTTGTTTTTTGCTCTCACTTATTTTCCTTAAAACTTTTAGAAAAGTTTTGTCAAAAATAAACATTGCGCAGTAATTGTTATAATGACTGGTATTATGCAACATCATCAATGAATCTAATTACTTGATGAATCTAAGTCTATCTAAATATATAAACAATTTTACTACGTGTATATTAATAATTTGTGTTTATGAAGGCCTATTTATATATTTGTGTTTACCACTCAAATATGTATTAATAAATGCATGTGTGTATGCTTTTGCGCGCGAATTCACGCAAGTACATAGGTGTGTGCATGAATACACGTATATTTGGATCTCCTAAATATACAGCCATCATGGATCACTTTCCATGCGTCATCGACGTGTTTTGCAATATCGTCGAACACTTCATTGGAAATATCATATATATATATATATATATATATATATATATATATATATATATATATATATATATATATATATATATATATATATATATATATATATATATATATATTTATATATATATATAATACACACACACACACGAACACACACACACACACTCGCACACATATACACACACACGCACACACATACACACACTCGCATACACACACACACATATGTATATATATATATATATATATATACATATATATATATATATGTATATATATATATATATATATATATGTATATATATATATATATACATATATATATACATACATATATATATATATATATATATATATATATATATATATATATATATATATATATATATATAATACACACACACACACGAACACACACACACACACTCGCACACATATACACACACACGCACACACATACACACACACACACACACACACACACACACACACACATATATATATATATATATATATATACATATATGTATATATATATATATATACATATATGTATATATATATATGTATATATATATATATATATACATATATATATATATATACATATATATATATATATATATATATATATATATATATATATATATATATATACAATATATGTGCAAATATATATATCTATATATACTTACATATATATACATGTATATATATATATGTATATATGTATATATACATGCATATATATAAATATATATACATATATATATATATATATATATATATATATATATATATATATATATATATATATATATATATATATGTGTGTGTGTGTGTGTGTGTGTGTGTGTATGTATGTATGTATATACACATATATTTATAAATATGAATATATGTATACATTTATATATATTTACATATGTGTATGTATATATATAGATATATACATATTTATGAATATCATCACCGTCAGGGGGCTAAAGCCGACGGGGGCGCATAGCTGCATCCACCCTTTGTTTCCACCTTTTGGGGTCCGTCATGGCAAGCCGCCAGGCAGGGACTCGGCCCATCTCGAGCTCCTCGCGGCAGGTTTGATCGATCTACCCAAGGCACGACCTCCTAGGTCGTCCCACAGGCCTCCTCCACCCAGGGTTGTCTCTTGCAGAGACAACCCAGTGGGCAGGATCATCCTGTTGGAAACAAGCCAAGTGGACGTATAGCCTGAGTTGGCGATCACGAATTGTGCAGGTAACAGGTTTTGTGCCAGTCTCACGGTACAACCGTTGGTTGGACACATGGTCCCGCCAACAGACCCCATTATCCGGCGCAAGGACCCATTACAGAAGGCATCAAAACGAGAGTCCAAGGCACAGGATAAGGTCCAGGTTTCATTACCGTATAGCAAAACTGGTATTACCAGGGCCTTAAAAATCCCATAGCTTGGTCCTTCTGCACAGGTACCGGCATCTCCAAATACTCTTATGGAGAGTATTCATGTCCCCTGCTGCCAAGCCAATCCGTCTGCTGCCTTCTTGGTCTGACAGCCCAGAGTTATGAACTACAAAACCAAGGTATGTAAAGCTTTATGTACCAGCCGAACAGGTTCTCCTAGCAAGTCCCCAAAGTCCTTGGTCTTGGTCCAGGAGACCTCTAGAGCCTAGGGTTTCGCTTCATTACTAAATTCATCAAGAGCCACCACGAAGGTTTCCAAGGACTCAGACAGAATAGCAACATCATTGGCAAAGTCAAGGTCTGAAACCTTGATATTGCCCAGTGTTGCTTCACAATGATTTTGAACAGTAGCTCTGCCCAGTATCCAGTCCATGCAAGTATTGAAAAGTGTTGGTGCAAGGACACAGCCTTGCCTCACTCCTGAACTAACAGGAAAGAAGCTCGACAGGCCCCCACCACACTTTACAGCACTTTCAGTACCAGTATACAGACGCTATTAATCCAATAATCCTTGTTGGAATTCCTCTCAGTTTCAAGATCTCCCAGAGTGATTCCCAATGCACCACATTGAACACCTTCTTGAGGTTGATGTAGGCTGCAAGCAGCCCACGCCAGAATTCACGACGGCGCTCTACAATGACTTGAAGCGCAAGGATACGGTCTATTGTAGACTTACCAGGAGTGAATCCAGATTGCTTCGGCCTCTGGTGCCTCAGTAGATGGTCTCTGATACGTCTTAGAAGGATGTGGGCGAGAACCTTGCCTGGTATACTGAGCAGTGTGATGCCTCGGTGATTGTTGCAATCCCATCGGTCCACCTTCCCCTTCCAGA
>NC_091579.1:17879724-17887224 GCF_042767895.1 Penaeus vannamei
ATCACATATGGTTGACAACTGTGGTTTGGCACACTTAGTCGCACTGGACTCTGTGGTAATACCGCTTTTCCATGACACTTTATTTGATGTGACAGCCTCAGTGAGTAATCATGGTACATTCTTGGCACTCCCTGAAAAATATTGAGTAAAAGGGAATTGCGTCCTTCCCTCTGTATACATTGAAGAATGGCAGTGCATGTCCATGTAATGAGCTTAACAGTGCCCCTTTGTCTATCGATGGTGGTGTTAGGCCAATAGACTGTGAAGTTATGGATCCCCCAATCACTGATTATTTTACAGCTTTCTCTGGCGCTGTTTCACTTACTTTTACCGATTCAGCATTAGCAAAGGCTATGTAGGGGCCATTCGCATTTAGTGAGGGTATGGAGATCTTAGGCAAATTAATAAATCAATTCCCTGACACTTTACCGATCAAGGACCATCTGTTAAGCAGAACGTATGTGGTTAAATACTATCACTCTAGGCCCTGGGGCTAAGCCTGTGTACATTCGGGCATACAAAATCCTGCACAGCAGGATTCTAGAGGATGACGTACAGGGTGTGCTCCAGCAAGGTCTATTCCAGTCGTCAACTAGGTGCCAAAGCGTCAGCATGTTTATGATTTTTGGCGTCTGAACAATGTGACCGTTCCATCACCTTTCCCTATTTCTAATCTTCTCCAGCCCTTGCAAGACATTGGTGGAAGCAGTAAAATCTCAATTGATTTAGTAAAAGGTTTCATTCAGGTCCCCCTGGCAGGACAGTCGGCCGTACACCGCATTCTCAAAGCATGTGGGTCATTGTGAGTTCCTTGTATCCCCTATGGGTCTCAGGAACTCTCCTCTGACGTTTAGTCGTCTCAAGGCTCTCGCCCTGCAGGGTTTAGTTAATGCTCAGGTGTACTTTGACATTTTGGATTGTTCACCTTTGATCAGGGACCACGAAGCACACTTGCGGGTTCGACAGATAACTCGCCCAAATGCAAGTTCTTCCGGTCTTGCTTGGTCTTGCAGTCACTCAATTAGTGCTGCAGGTATTGCCCCTAAAGAGGCCAAGGTCAAAGCTGTCAGTATGTTCCCCACCCCCACTGTTGTAACACAAGCAAGGTCGTTTCTGGGATTAGCAGGTTTTTATAGGCCGTTAACCAAGGATTATGGGAGGGTCGATACACTTTTGATGTACCTCCTCAAGAATTATGTCCCATGGCATTGGGACGAGGAGCAGCTTAATGCTTTCACAATGCTAAAGAATTATTTATTTTATGCTCCCATCCTTGCATTTTCAAGGTTTGACTTCCCCTTTATTCTCCATAGGTGACATGAATGTTGGGCTAGGTGACATTTTGATGCAGGAACACGAAGGATATTTGCGCTCTGTCGGCTTTGCTAATAGGGTTCTCACTAGTGCCGGGAAAAAGTTACACAGTCACTGATAGGAAAATGCAATTGTATGGGCTCCTAAGTACTTCCGAGATATAATACCAGGGTACAAGGTCATGATTCACACGGACCACATGCTGCTCAAATCGCTAAAGGGTAATTATCTGTATGGTCAAAGGGCACATTATCAGGATATCGATTTCAATTTGACTTTCACGCATGTTCAGGGCCACGCAAACGTCGCAAACGACACGCTGTCACACACACCAATCAGAAGGTTACTACCTTTTGAGGCGGGACAACGTTGCAGACCTCCCCCCTTCATTTAGGTTATCGTCGTCAGCTGTTGTGAATAGTGCTTCACAGGTTTCCCCCTTAGAACTGCTGAATGAATACAAGGTATATGCATACAAGCGCGCTGACAAGAGATATGGTCGGATACGAACCTTAACCAAAGATATGGGTATTCCCAAGTTTAGAGGGTTGCTGGTTAAGGACTTTCCTCTTGACACAGGACTATTAATTTGGAGACCCCAGCCAAAGCGAATGTGAGGTCGAAAAGAAGGATCATCTGACAAGTTCTGCTGAAGGAAAGTTTAGTGCCACATGTGTTGATGTATGCACATGAAACCTGTGAAGCAGTGCATTGTAGTATTCTTAAGGCTGTGCAGTTGATGTTACCAGTTTAATTTTCCTTGATTAGTAGATAGAATAGGACAATGCGTCAGGTCATGCAAAACATGCCCCCTATACAAAGGGCACACAAGCAATGCACTAATGTTTGACATATCAGATTTTCCTTGGCAGAAAGTGTCATGTGACACAGTGTCAGGTTTCACCACTTCACGGTTAAGCAACCAACACATCCTTGTGTTTGTAGACAATTTTTCTGGAAACTAGGAGTTGGTGGTGGTACTATCAATTCTACTTTTCACTCTTCCCTGAGCGATAACCCATTTTATTCTCACAGGGTAAGACAAGTGGTTGCCATATGAAAACCTGGAGATGAAGCCGCACCCCTTCTATGCAGACAACTATGCTAATTATTTGGTTTCTCGGCTTGCAAGCATTTCAACAAGTAAAAGCGCTCCTGAACAGGTCGTCTGATAGGGTAATTGAGCACCAGCATAAAATCGCCTGTGCAAAGAGTATCGGGGTCAGTACGTCAGTACTTAAGAGAAATCATGCGCATAGTACTATTTGGTCTAAGCTTAGCCTGTTATTTGTGGGATCCTACAGAGTGACAGTCAAACACAACAAGGCACACTGCAAATCTGTTGCTGATGGCTCTGTACAGTGGTTGCACTTCGACGTTCTGAAAATGGCTGATTAGTATGATCAGTGCCTGGAACCATAGGTTGTCCTCTCTTATTCGGTATTCTTACTCTTGCATATCATCCTACATTCATTTACTTTCATCAGTCTTATCAAAATAGCGAATTATTCGATATTTTAATGCATTTGAATGGTTGCTAATGCAGGTTTCACATGCACCATTCTCTCTCAAACAGAAATATCACCTTTAACAGCTTATTGTCCTATGTAGGCTCTTGTAACTGACAATTGGGTGAGTTCTGGCTCTACCTACCAGGATGCTGTCGGCTATACTCTTTGTGGCACTCCTCGTGGGAGGTTCTCATCACTTGCCGCATGTAAAAAGTTCGGTTCAGTTCAGTTAGATTTGCGAAGTCATGCTTCGCCCAGGCCTTTTCTCTGGAGTGGCCCGGCCTGTGTTAACTATTTCTAGTTAGCTCTGATGTTTTCTTTGAACTGCATGCTTATCGCGGTGGCTGGATTGCAAGCAAGCGATCCAGCTGCCACGGAGAAAGCATGTTGCACACCCTTTTTACCAGCCCGGCGGCTGTGGTGGGTGGTCCCTGCCTCAGAAATTGTGTGTGTACACAATTCTGCAAGTAATGTAACAGGGTGGCGTTAGGCTCGCCGCAGTGTTTACATAACCTCCCAGTCTCACTGTCAATAATTTGCCAAGCGCATTGGTAACCTAGTCTTAGTCTGAATAGTATGACTTCGGTACCTCTTTTTGTATTTGCAGGAAGGGCCAGTGGCTCATAGCCTGAAGCATCTGAGTACCACTTGGCAGCGAGTGATTTTGTGATATTTTCTCTATGTGCTCCCGGAGGACCGCACACGCTGCAGCTTTGGTACCTTGGCTCAGTCCCCTTCGGCTGGGTTTAACGATCATGGAGGATGGGGGCATACCCCTGCCCTTTTCGGCTAGTTTATCAGCAAGCTCGTTCCCTTGTATGCCTATGTGGCTTGGGACCCAGTTTATGATGATTCTTCTACCTTGACTAAGGATTCTTGGGCTATGTTTAGCACTGTTGTCAAGAGGTAGATGTTATCTGGGTGCATGCTATACTGTAAGCTGTCATTAGTTGCTCTTGAATCTGTATGAATGACAACGTGCCCTCCCCTCAGGGACGCGTGTGTCAATGCTTCCATGATCGCAACCGTTTCAGCCTGAAGCGTCGAGGCATTGTCAGTGACCCTAATAGATGCTGTGGTATCCTTTGTTGCAAAGCCGGCGCCTGCAGTATGGTTTATTGGATCCACGGATCCGTCCGTGTAGTAAGTTATACTACCCGGCGTAGTTATTTGTTCAATGACCCTTTGTGCTTGTGCCTTTAGGCTAGGCATGGGATATTGATCTTTTCTCATTGTGAGATTTAGAATTGAGAATTCGATCATTTCGTTTGCCCACGGCAGGGGTTCTTTGTAATCAGGGTGAGGGGAGTCCATACCCTTGGCAAGCAATGAATCTTTTAGCTGAAAGCGTATCAAAACTCTGGCTGTATGTGTGAGCCAGGAATTGTCCGCAAACAACTGGTAATCTCGTTGTAGGCGTCTGAGAACTCTTTGTCTTAGATAGGAGTTTGTGGGTGCCTGCAGGACCTTGGAAAGGAACTGTGCTGCCATTAGATCAATTCTGGTGTCCATGGACGGTAAATCAGCTTCCATGAGGAGGTTGATGACCTTTGTCCACTTACGTGCACCTAGAATTATCCTGGCTGCTTCGTTTTGTATTGTTTCCAGTTTTTCTTTTAATGTTTTGCTGGAAGCAATGAGGGCGACAGATTCATAGTCAATAATAGGACGGACAGCATGTACATAGAATGATCTTAGTACTTTGTGTCCTGCCCCTATGTGTCTCCCTGTCATGACTTTCATGACTGACAGTCTTTCCTTGGTTCTGTCAAGCAGGTATTGGATCTCCTTTTTGAAAGTGAGTGTGTGTCCTATCCATACACCAAGGTATAGATAGTCCTTCACCCATTCCAAATCCATACCCTGTTTAGTGAGTTTTTTGGTTCTCAGTGCCATTGCTTTGGATTTTGCTACTGATATTTTTAGACCCGTCCTACAACACTTCAGATACCAGGTTCAGACAACGCTGAGCTCTAGTAAGGCAGTGATTGCCAGAGGCTATGATTGCCAAGTCATCTGCATAAGAGATGATCTTGCATTCCTCTGGCAGGTGAATGTCGAGTATGTTGGACATGAGGGTATTAAACAGGGCTGGACTAAGAACCCCTCCCTGAGGAGTTCCATTTTCAAGTAGCATGTGCTGTGAGAGGTGGCCTTGAAATCTGACATTTGCTGACCTATTTTTAAAATAGTCAGCTATCCAGGCCAAGAGTCTGCCTTTGACTCCTTTGTGGATTAGGGTCTCTTGAATGGCAAGCGGACTTGCCAGCTCAAAAGCCCTCTCCAGGTCAAGGATGACAACCACGGCGGACGAGGTGCAGATTGTGCTTAAGAGTGTGGAAATGCTATGAGCAGTGCTCTTACCCCTTGTGAACCCGTGCAGGTGTTCATGGGGGGGACCCGTTTTCCATCGGAGCCTGTTGAGTACCATCTTCTCAGCTGTTTTACCCAGGCAGCTGAGAAGAGAGATGGGACGGTACTTGCCAGGCTCCTTTGGTTTTGGGATGGGAACTATTGTGGCTTGTTTCCAGCTCTGGGGCACCATGGCTGTTTGCCAGGATTTGTTGATAACCTGCAAGAATGCAAGTTCTCCTGCAAGGCCTAGATGCGAAATGATGGGGTAGGAGATCCCATCAGATCCCGGTGCTGACCCAGAGCTGGATTTGTATGATTTTCTTAGTTCTCGAAGAGAGAACAAGGCATCCGTGTCATCGGGTTCGAGTGCCTTGTCTCTTATGAGAGCAAGTCTTTCTGGATTTAAGTTTTGTTTTTCTCTCATCATTGGAGGCAGATTGTTGGTGCTGGTTCTGGCAGAGAACTCAAGCACCAATCTGTTAGCCTCTGATTGTGGGTCATGATGAGTGCATTTCGGGGCTTGGCAGCTTGTCGCTTGCCTGACCCGTTTCCACAACTCTGTAAGGCTGGTCTAGTGCCCAAAAGTTTGGCACCATTCCAGCCATTTTTCCTGCCTTACTCTGTTGGCAGTTTCCTTGGCATCCACGACAGCTTCCCTCAACAGGGCCAGATTGTCGGGAGATCTTTGTCGTCGGAAGTTCTTTCTACACATATTAACCCTGTGATTGACCTCTTTGATCTCATCATTATAGTACCAGGCGTCTTTGTGAGTTCTGGACCATGGGCGAGTTTTGGGAATGGTTTGTGAGGTTGCCTGGTTTATGGCCTGGATTAGCCTTGCCTCTAGCACATCCACGTTTTCATTATTGTTATTGGATTCATTGTCTTTCAGACATCGAGCCAAGTCTTCCTGGAAGGCAAACCAGTTGGCCTTGTCTGTTTTCCATTTAGGAATGTGATGTGGTCTTTGGGCTGGACCTGCATCCATTAGTGTGGTGACTATGCCGTAGTGATCACTAGTAACCGTATCATCGACACACCACCGAATTCTCTCCACCATTGTTGCAGTGGCAAAAGTGAGGTCTATGACCCCTCCCTTCACATGTGTTGGTTCTTTGGTGTTGAGAAGAGCAATCTCAGGGAATGTCTCAAGCACTTCTGCTATGTGAATGCCTGCCGTGTTCGGCCTTTTGCGGGGATTCAGCATGGCCATGTGTGCATTGAAGTCTTCCCCTATGATCACTCGGTCTTGTGCTGCAGTAGCACAGACCTGGTTTAGATCTAAGCTCTCACACAGTGGTTTGCTATAAATATTATATATTTTTATAGGGCCCCTAGGTAGCTGAATCTCAACAGCAAGAGATTCAACACCATCTCCACAGTGCGGCGGGTTGGCTATTAGGGAGCACAGGATAGCTTCTTTTACCAGGGTTATCAGGCCTCTAGCACCATCCAGGTTTGGAGTGGTGAAGTCATGATATCCTGAAAAGCACACGGATCCCATAGTTAGTGTCTCCTGGAGCATGACGACGTCAATGCTCCTTGCTCGCACAATTGACTGGAGAAAGGAGTTCTTGCTTTTATAGCTATAGATATTCCACTGCAGTATGCTTAGATTGTGTGCCATGATGGTTACTCAGTGTCACTTGCTTCAGCTTCAGATGCCCCAGTGCTGGTGGCATCAGATAAATACAGATCCTCGTTGATTGAGGATTGTACAACTTCCTCTAAGTCAGACACTCCGGTTAAGGCTCTACCAAGGGGTGTAGGGCCTGGGTTGGAAGTGCCACTTCGGGTCAGAGGATGAGACTTTGGCTGCTGCTGCAGACTCGGCCTGCTGCACAGTTTCAGCCTGTCCTGACAGACTAGCTGGGATTTCATGTAATGTTTCTCTTGAAGCTAGCCTGCCATCCAAGGATTTAGGGAGGGGAGCGCTGCTCGTTATCGGTTTGGAGGTTTCTAGCTTCCTTCCCTTCAGAGCTGCCACAGTTTGGCTCATAGCCGTCATTGCGACCTGCACTGCTTTCTCTGCCTCCTCACTGGTCCTCCCCAAGGCTGTTGCTACTGCAGAAACTACAGCACTCAACAAGAGAGTCATATCTTTCTCGTCAAAGAAAAGATTATCATCTACTGGGGGGACCATTGCTGTGGACTTTGAACCTTTTTCCCTTTGGTTCTTTTTTGTGGTTTTTACACTAGCAAGCTTGGGGAATTCCTCTCTGTTAGAGGTATCCAATTTTCGCTGTGGGGGCGACTCCTTCCTCTTAGGAGGTCGGGGAGTCTTTTCTTTTTTATTTTGTTTTTTGTTTTGGCCCCAGAC
>NC_091579.1:17933929-17938929 GCF_042767895.1 Penaeus vannamei
GCTGAGAGGCAGGGGCTTCGGCTCTGAACTCTGATACCATCAAGATCATACACGACAACATAGGTTGGTTGTGAGACTGCACGTGGCTGAGCAATAGGAGGTGGAAAATGAGTATGGGGTGTCACCTGTGGTCTATTAGATGAAGGTCCAGGGTTCTCCTGCATAAAACGAGTCTGAGGCAAATGGGGAGTTACTGGAGTTAATGCCGGTGGAGAAGACTCCCTAACTGATGGTCTGGGCTCAGTTCTCTTAGGAATAGCTCCTGTTGAGGGTGACATGTTTGCAGGAGTGAGTGCCGTGGCACCCTGTGGCTCTGAAAAAAACAGTATTAACTGCGGCATTATTTGAATTTAACGTTAAACCTTCCAGCATTGCCTTCATCTCCTTACATCTTTCTCCCTCTGCCTATCAAGGCGTGCCCTCTGAACTGTCAACTCTTTCATCATCCCCCTTAATTCAGTGACCTCATCTACCAGTGTTATTTCGTCATCAAGATCAGATATCTGCGAATTTCTTTTCCTTAGCTTCACCATGATTAAAGTCAAAGTAAACAATGGCCAAAAACTATGCACTTCACTTTCGATAAACACCAACACCACTTACGTGCTGGATGGATGCATTTATTCAGCCAATACCAAAGCAAGAAGTAGGTACATATCGTCCAATATCACTCCTTTCTTGCCTCAGTAAAACTATGGAAAGTGCTGTCCTCAAAAGATTAAGGTCACTGATTCCCCACCCACACCAATACACCTTCATCTATTGCAAAGGTCTTGGCCGCCAGGACAACCTTGCCGCCATTCACAGCCTTATGGACAGAAAAGATGCTGTAGCCGTCTTTCTTAACCTTGAAAAAGCTTTTGAACTGGCGAACAGAGAGGCCATGATTAACACATTCACTAAAAGAGGAGTCATTGGCAAGTTAGTAGCTTGGTGCAACGACTACCTCACACAAAGGAAAGCATGTGTAAGATTTCAAGGGCACATATCCAACCTTCCTCATTTCGAAAATGGCACTCCTCAAGGAGGCATACTAAGTCCATTTCTGTTTAACATCCTCATGGCAGAATTAATTTCCACTGAAACCCCAATTTATGTACATATTCTTGCCTATGCTGACGATAGATACGGTAGATACACTCACCAATGCCCAACAAACTTTAGACAGCATATTCTCCATATGCAAAGATCTCGGCCTTAAGATCAACACTAATAAGACCAAAGCCTTGCAACTCAGATGATCCCAAATCAATATTTATACATAGACGCACAGCAAATTACATGGGAATCATCATACAAATGTCTTGGTGTTTTCTTCACCAGTCAGTGTGACTCCTCGGCCCAGCTACACCATGTTCTACAGAAGACTAAGTCTTGCATAAATGTTCTACGCAGACTGTCAGCCACAGATATGGGTGCTGGCTTCCATGTTCTCAGAAACTTTTATGTCCAAGGTATACAATCAATTATTGATTACAGTGCTACATCCCTCCTAAATTTGACTCCGGCCCAAGTCAACAAACTCGAAACCATACAGAACAAGTGCATGAGAGTCATACTTGGTGCTCTTCGGTGGACCCGACTTGACAACTTAAGACTCGAGTCTAGGCTCGTCTCCCTCGACACTAGAATATCTCTACAAGTCGCAACTCAGGTCGGAAAATTTGTCTCTAGACCCAACTCTTCATCAGTAGATACCAAACTCTGCAGTCTTGTTTTTCATCCTCAAGACTTCCATCTTCCCAAACTTCCATGGCACCAGCAAGTCCTTCGTTCTATAGACCAACTAAATCTGACCCAAGTCATCAAGGACAGAGGAGCTGATCACCCTCATCTTGCCTACTCCTCTCCAAAACCATGGAATCCTCCCATATTCTCTGTCATCACACGTCCCCCTTCCTCAGTCCAAGTCACAGACCTCTGCTGCAGACCTCTCCAACTTAGAAACCAAGTCCACTCTATTGAGTAAGAACAAGATCTCGCAGTCATTTATACAGATGGATCCAGTGACCAACAATCAAACAGAACTGACTCAGCCTTTGTGCACCTAGATCACGTCTTCAACTATAGGATCAGCTATGGAGCTTCCTCCTTGCAAGCTGAGCTCTTTGCCATCAGAGCAGCTCTCACCCATGCCCTTCTTTTGGAAGAATCTAGACTCCACATTCAAATTGTCTCATTATCTGCGCTAAATATTCCACAACAAGGTTTTCATTCAGACAACATAAATCTAGTCACAACTATTCTCTTCTAGTTAAATCAATTAAAAGAACAAGTGAAGTTGTTAACCTTCATCAAAACCAGTATTAGCAGCCTCAAATCTCGTGCCAGGGCCAGAGCTAAGGAAATCACCAGAATTCAACACCTTGTCTGGGTACAGGCTGGCTCCCCATCAGCTACATGTGTAGCGAGCTGACGCCTCAGCTCCTACTTGCCGCTCTCGCCCCTGTGTACGCGGACAAACGATGTCAGTACACACCCCCATACCCCCAACTACCTCTGGTGCCAGGCTGTAACATGTACTGTAGGAGGTGCAAAAGGCGATCCTGCAGGAGGTACTGGCGAGCGATCGGAAGCCCTGGACGAGATGCAACAGCCATTGCCGAGGAGGATGCTTGTTTCCCTAATTGACGTTTGGCTCGTTGGCATAACAAGTGGATGTTTGGCGCCAAGCATTGTTGGCTAGTTAGCATAATTTTCTTTTATGTTTTAAATCCTGTAAATGTTTTTTGTTTCTTTTATGTTTATGAAAGATGTGTTTTTTATTGAGTGCCTCCTATTCTTATTTTCAAAAGAAAATGAGCAATCATAAAGTAAAGGAAGAAAAGCTATAACGACCCTGTAACGAGTCTTGCTCGGCAGACTCGAGGGGACTGACCTTGGCGCCTGACCTTATGGGTATAAAAGGTCGGGTCAGTGCCCGTTGGCTTTCCCGCAGAAAGCCGACGTTTTTTTTTTTTTTTTTTTTTTTTACGAACTTTTATTTTTCACTATGGATATAGCAGAGACCTAGCACTTTTTATGATGTATTGTTTATATGTGTTTTTATTGAGATTGCTCTCTTTTCGCGGAGGTTTTTTATTTGTGTATTGTTTTATGGCTTAATAATAATGATGGTGAACGTACTGGCTATTGCTCTTATTTATCATGTTTCATTTTGTACAGAAGTTTAAAAGAACATAGAAACTGACTTCTCACTATACTTACACTATAGATTTTCACTAGAAGAAATGCGTGGATTTTCTATACTTTGTCATGCAAATAAAAGAAGTGACTTGAAGTGAAACGAGTTTGCTAATCATGCAATATAAATCTTAAGTCTTCTTCTTCGGTCAGGTTAGATGGATTACGCTACCACAATTATTTCTGACTTGCCCTTAGTCTCGAACCCTATTACTCATACACAGGAAGCGCGAGATTCATTCTAACTCGCTCTTACGGCCGGTCCAGGGACTCCTCTCCCTACAGGACTTTAATGGTTGTCAGCGTCGGGATTGAAGAGCCCGATTTTGCAGAGCCTATTGGCCATGCAATCTTGAGTTGTTTCATGTTATGGTGTCTATTGTGTTTTAATGTTCATGGTCTATAGTGTGTTCAGAGATTTTGCCAAACTGCCTGAAAGTTAAACATAATGAAGACTAGCTTAGAGTAAGATTTTAATTAATTCGTATTCTTAAAGTAAAGTAATTACTACGAATCATTTAGTTTTCGTATTTTATAATTTAGCTTCCTTTTAAGTATTTCGTGTGATTTTGAGTTTCAGTATTTACCTGTTTTTACCTTTTAACTTTCGGAAATTTATTTTGTTTTATATTTACTTTTCTTGTTCGTGTGAGTTTTATATTCAATTTCCTTGCTTAAGAAGGCGGAACAGATTGAAAATATGTAGCAGGATTTGTGTGGGATGTGAACCAAGATGGATGATCATGGAGTAGGAGAACTTGCCCTTGCCTGGGGCTGTGTCACTCCTTGTTTTGATGACAACCTGCATTTCCTGTGCCTGCATTTCTTGTCTGTTTCAGCAACTGTGTTGAAGGCTTCCGTGATGAATCTAATTCTTTCTGGTCTTAAAGTATTGAGTGTATGGATTGTCAGCAATATCTTGTGCTTGAGGATGACAAGGCTGTTTTTGTATTTTCCTGAGGTGATGTTAAGTATAGTCCATGAAGGGACGTGTGCGAATTGATAGACTCGCACCACTGAAGCCACACTCTAGTGTGGATTTCGCGAATCTCGTCCCTTGCCAGTTTGGTTGCTGCCCTGAGGTTTGCCAAAAGAATGGGTGAGGGGTCTGGAGTCCTATTATAAGGCCCTGAAACTCTGTTTCTGGGCCACAGGGGGAGAAGGGGTTCCATTATTTTTGGCATGTATATCATTTCTAACGAGAATGGAAATGCCACGGTTGGTATCTAGAGTATAACATTTATGGAAGGCTGTGTAGTTGGAGAGGGAAAGATCTAATCTTAAGATGGTTTCTTGTAGGATGACCGCATCATACCTGTGCTCGGCAAGAGTCAGGCGTAAGAGGCGGAGATTTGACTAGAGGCTATTCCACATTCCACTGAAGCATGGTAACTTTCTCTAGCTGTTGTCCATTATTTTTCATAGTCTGAACAATTCCCTTGGTCAATGTCTGAGTCCTCATATCCAAGAAGATCAACTTTTGTATTCACAGGGTCTCCTTCAGGAATATGGAGGACTGGGGGTGATCTGTCATCGAGGTATTTCTGGATTATGAAGGTTTATGGGTGGGTAGTCTGTTTGCAGAAGCTGACTGGTTGTGATGGAGTCATATCATCTTCTATGGTAATTTCTTCACTGTCAGATTTGGCGGCCTGGATTGAGTGTTCACTTCCTGATATATATATATATATATATATATATATATATATATATATATATATATATATATATATATATATATATATATATATAAATAAGTAAATGTATATATATATATATATATATATATATATATATATATATATATATATATATAT